>NW_023270503.1:15318053-15347172 GCF_011800145.1 Mirounga leonina | reverse complement strand
GGGGGGGGGGGGGGGGGGGGGGGGGGGGGGGGGGGGGGCCGGGGGAAATGGCTGGAAGTGGCAGGCTTCTGGGGCTGCTAAAGCTGCCGACGGACGCAGGCTGCCGAGCAGGAAGGAGGGTGGGACAGAAGGCAGAGCCAGCGAAAATCCCCCCTTAGTGGCCTAAATCCAGGGTCTGGCTCTGCTAGGGAAATGGCTTTGCCACCCTGTGACTGGACATCCTAACCGTTTCGGTTCCAGTATGTACAATGAACAAAAGTAAAATTCAACTCAGGAGGGAGAGGAAATAGTTGAACTTGAACCATAAAGGAGAGTAGATGCTGATGCACATGAACCAGGCCTGCCTGTCCCACCTCTCCCACCCAGGGTATTTTCCATGTTCCCCGTGACCCCCTTCACCTTACATGTGCTAGGCCTGAGGGGCGTGAACAACAGCGTCCCACACACGCTCCTCCAGCTGCCGGAGGGATCCGGAATTACTTGCATCCTTTGTGGCATACGTTTTAGGGTTCCCGGATGTTGCTTTCAACCAAGCAGGCATTGAAGGTTTGCTCTGTGCCAGGCCCCAAGGAATATAAAGGCAGACAACACGTCTTGCCTTCAGTGGTCTGAGGCTCCAGATCCCTCCTGCTGAGAGTCCCTATTTCCCACGATGCATTGTTTCTCACGCTGTCAGCTTCATGTCAAAAAGGAAAATGGATCCACGTGCTACCTTCATTTCTGAGGATGGCTTTTCTGCACCTCCATCAGCAGGATCTGATGTCCAGGAAGAGGGGCCTCAGGGCAATCGTCTCTTCTTTCCCAGCCAGCCTCCCTTGTGCTAGCAGCAAGTGTCCTTTGGGGATGACGGCCCCAAGACAGCCCATCTGGGGAGTAGGGTCCTGGGGATGCCCTCTCGCTGGGAAGGAGCCCCATCTGTGGCCATGGCGTAGAGCCAGCACGGCAGCCCAGAGGGAGAGCAGATCCCTGACCCATTATGAGCAGCTGCTACAACCAGCCAGACTTACCTCTCAGTCCACCGCCTCATGTCCTGGGGATGGGCAGCTCGTTTCTCAGTTTGTTATTAAAATCTTCGCTTCTGGGAGGGTCGGTTCTTTTGCCATCAAGAGGCCTATGTTGGATTTCAGTAACCTCAGTGAATTTATAATAATGTGTGGAGCTGCCTGCTGCTGACCTCGGCTTCATTCATTTTCCAAGGGCTTTTGGACCAACCCTGTTGAGAATAAAATACATCAGCTGTGATCAATAATTTTGTAATAGAAACACCATGCACTTGATAAATCAACTCTAGTGCAATTAGTGACTAGCCTTGAAGCCCAGACCTCCATAGAAGTTAATCCTAAAGTGAATGGAGTAGGGGGATGTTAAGGGTCTTTTAAATCAGTGGAATTCTTTTCAGAGGGTGACACATCCATGCCTGCCCCCTGAGCTGGTTGGCCCTCTCTCTCACGCTGGCTCAGGAGCCCAGGCCCTGCCATCTGGAGGAGGGTAGAAAGTGTGGTGGTGCCCTTGGAAGCTCCATAAGAGCACAGAGAGCACAACAGAGATGGGCAGGGGCACCCCCTCCTTGCACCCCAAAAGCTGGTGAACTCACATGTTGGTGAGAGTCATCAAAGGAGCACAGACCTGGGTGCGTCATGGCTCCTTACCTTTCAGCAGAGGTTAGATTGCCATGCCTATGACCGCAGCTAGCCCAGGAGACAGGCAGGAAGGCAGAGGTTTTTGGCCTGGTTTTGCATGTTTGGTTTTAAGAGAAAGCGGATCTGCAGAGTGGTTGCATGACTTACCCAAAGTCACCCAGCTGGTTACCTGGGGAGCAAGGCTTTGGCCAAGGGTGAAGAACCCTCACCTTGAACCCAGGTCTCTGGCCTCCTTTAATAACCCTGTAGGGAAACCATGTTTGTTCATGAAGAACTCACCTGCCACCCAGATGCCCCCCACATGCAGGATGCTGGGAGAGCCCAGTAGCCTTGGGGCTGGTGCTGTATCCGCGGAGGACTCAGGCTCCTAGACCTCACAGGCCCGTCTCTCAGATGTAGATTTCAGAACTGGGCCCAGGGCGCACCTGCCATGGAATTTAGTTCAGCAGATATTTATTAAGTGGATAACAACAGTAGTTATTATTACATGTGGCAGGCACTGTGCCAGGCCTTGAGTCAGGGTGCTTTGGGCTATCTCAGAAAACCCAACTCGGCATGGTAAAATATGATAGGGGACTTATTGACCAACATCCTGGAAGCTCCGTGGAAGAGTGGGCTTCATGTATAGACTGCTGGGGCTCTTTGTCTGCAGTTCCCTTGGCTTTGTCCTCCTTTTTGCTTCAATATTGTCATGATGTTGGCTTTCCTGTGGTGGCAAAATGGTCACGACAGTTTCCTGCTTCACACCAACCTGTCTAGAAGAAGAGGGGGTCAGATGGTTCTGAATTCTAGCAGAAGTCCAGAGCTTTGTGCTCCTTGGCTAAGACCTGGCAGAGAACCAGTCACTGAGGGTGAGATCCAGTCCCCTCTGAACTGAATAGCAGGAGAAGGATGGATTTCCAAAGGACGGTCTGGGTGCAGATAAAGGAGGGGAAAGGAGAATGCTGCTGGGTGGACAAGTGTGAAGCCCACCACAGCCCTGGAATCTCCTAGATGAATCCAGAGCACAATCCCTGCCCTCAAGCGTCTCCCCACCTAGCCTGGAGGCTAACGGGTACTTACGGTATGATGCCATCCATCCAGTCACAGAAAGGGCATGGAGGAGGAAGTGATTGGCTTTGTTTGGGAAGTTAAGGAAGGTTTCACAGGGGAGTGACTCCACTTTTAAAGGACAAATAGGAGTTCCCCAAGAACCAGGGGGAACAGCATGTGCAAAGTCACCAGAGCCTAAAACAGAGGAGTGAATCTGAAGCCCTACAAATGGTTCCCAGCAGCTGGAGAGTAAAATGCAATGGGGTGGGGTTGGGGGCCTGGGGGCGGCCGCTGATGAAGCTGGAGGGCTGGCAGGGCCAGAGCCTGGATTCACACAGGCAACCAGGAGCCTCAGAGAGGCCTGAACCCAGGAAGTGACATCAGATTTGTATGTTAGCCAAGCCTTGAAAGCAGGGTAGACTAGAGAGATCGGGCTGAAAGCAGGAGGACAGGTGACAGACCATGTAGAGTAAACGCTCCATAAATGTTCATCTGTCACTGCCCAGGAAGAGCGGCTTCGGGCCTTCGGCTCTTACCTATTAGCTGTTGACCTCTGGGCTCAGTATCATGCTGGAGTCAGGGGTGGGACACAGAATTTCAGGGCACGGTCAGAGGGGGGACAGTGGGAGGCTGTCTGATGGGCAGTGGGGGTATAGGCACGATGAGGTCAAGGGCAGGCTAGATTCTGGGAGACCTTGAAAACCGGATCACTACAGTCATATTGGTGGGAGAGAGAAGTTCATATGCTTCATGGCAGTGGAACGTGGTAAGGACGGAACCAGCTAAAGGAGATCAGCCTGGCAGCACCCCCACAGAACACAGCTTGACCCCTCTCCATTCCCTAGGGCTGGGGCTGGGTTGGTGACCTGGAACAAGGGAAGGGGGGAGCAAGGCTGACACAGGAGGGCACTCCCTCACCATGCCCCACCTTAGTTTTTTGTGACTCTCCTTTGCTTCTGCCAACAAGTTATTACTCATTCCCTACCTGGGGCTGTTGGTCCCCACTCCTGGGCCCTCGTGGCAGCCACTGCCAATCCACCTCCCTCTGTCCTTGTCTTTGCTCCCTCCATTAAAATTGGCTCAGACTGCTAGGAAGCCACACCTGATTAACCCTACCCAGGGTGCCCCTCCTCAACACAGCACCGTGTCCTCGGTCTCCTTCCTGATTGGTGAGGTCTTCTGGGTGAAAGGCGGGGTTCTGAAACTCTATGGAACATGTTTTGCATGTATCTCAGAGTGGTGCCTACCTTCTCCAACAATATAAACCATCAGTACTCCAGGAGGCAAAGTCAGCCTCATTCTTAGTGTAGATGACTAATTATTATGCAATCGGAGAAAGCAGAAAATAAAGGAGCCCTTTGTTCCTGGATGCTTATTAATAATAATGAAAAGGTCTCCCTCTTGCTAGCTTGGAATCCTGCAGAACAGGAGGTGGGCAAATAATGCTTTTGAACAGCTGTGATTGGCTGTTGGAAGTAGATCTGTCAGGATGGGGGAGCCACGATGAAATCCACTCTGTGGCATGGATAGGAGGGTTCCAGCCAGCATTTCAACATTCACACCCACCTGTGAGGCCCCCTAAGGGAAAGATATCTTGCAAGTGGTTGATAGAATGCTAGAGACACTTCCCAGCCAGTTTTAATACATGATGATAATAGTAATCATAATAGTGTTCATAATAACTCCCGCATTGAGTGAGCCAAGTATTGTGCCAAGCCCACCTGCCTTACCCCATCTAATTCTCCTAATCCTATGAAGAGGGCACTATCATTCCCATTTTTAAAATTTTAAGACTGTGGCTTAGCTAGCTTGTCAGAGGTAGTAGAGACAAGATCGGAACCTGGGTCTGTCTCATCACATCTGTGCTCCCAACCATGTCAGCGGATGCTCCATCGTACCAGCCCCTCCGATTCGTGAGCAGAGGTCTGCATTCTTAACACATATTCAAGGGCAAACCACCACTACCCATCAACTTAATTCTCCCTATCCTTGGGGGAAGAGAGAACCCAAAACCATTTACAAGAGGCCTCAGGAAGCATTATATGCACATTTTGCACCTGCTTCTGCTGTTGCAGACTTAAGGTCATGGTTCTGTCTAGCTTTGGCTGACATTTCTGATCTGGCTTCTAGTCCCTGAATCCTTTTCACACCACAGACAGACAAAGGAGGCCCAGAGAGGCGTGGTCGGGTAAGAGGGAGCCGGCCTGAAGGTAATTATTATTTGAAAGGAGCCTTTAGCTAATACAAGACTGAGGGAAGTTTGCCACTGCCCAGAAGAAACTAGGCGATGGAACAAGGGAGGGCAAGACAGACCTTCTCCCGTTCTCCTTAGGGATGAGTCAACATCCCTTCCCGTGAGCGGTGAGGACTGAATCTGGAAGGTCGCCAGGAAGCCCAGCCTAGCCCTGGGGCTGGGAGCGGATTGGCCGCCCGGTTGCTGGGGCTTTGCTTCGGGCCAATGGCCGTGGAGGGGCGGGGCTGGAGGTGGGAGCAGCGGGATCCTCGGCCAATCGTCCTGGAGAGAGGCTGGGCTCCCAGTACTATGGCAACCGCGAGCAGGGGCTCATTTGTTTTGTAGATGAGTAATTACTACGCAATTAGAGAAAGCTAAAAATAAAGGGGCCCTTTGTTCCTGGTTACTTATTAATATTAATAAAACGGTCTGTCCAGGTCTGTGGTAAGCAATCAGTGCAGACCTGTGCGCCGTGGCAGAGCGCTGTGGGAGGCAAAGACTGCCCAGCCCGGCTTTCGGCTCTCTTTCTGCAAGTTATTTCTGACTGTAACCTGCAGAGGGTTGGCTTTCCGCGCCTTGGGGGAAAGAGAGGCAGAGTCTTACAGACACACGGGACACAGGATACCCCGGAGTCAGGGGTCAGTTAGGCACTGACCCAGGTGGAAGGGTCTGGCAGTGTCAACCCAGCCTCCAGAAAAGACCGAAGACCCCAAACACAGCAGCCAAACCAGAAAACCTAGACCGATGTTGGAGGATCCAGTTTTGCTGTGTATCCTTGGCCACACTGTTTGACTTTTCTGGGTCTAGATTGTGCCACTCCAGGCACATGAAGTAGTTTTTAGTCCTTAAACCTTCCACGGAGGCAGACCCTGAGATTTCAGTGTCTCCCCGACAACCTGGTGCCCAGAAAAACAAGTCAGGCTTGGATATGAGTTGCTGGAGGGTTACACCAGGTTCAGGGACTGGCCCCACAGCTGTCGGTGCTCTGGCCTTGGGACAGAAATAGCTCAGAGGCCTTACTTTCCTTCACCTTCCTAGGGGACGAGGTTGCCTTGGGGATTAATCAGATAAGGAAGGATGATAACAGTGTTTTTTAAAAAGAAGATGAGAGCATGAAAGAGTAGGGAATCGGAAAGACTTGGTTCTGGTCTAGCTCCGCCACCCAACACACTAGGTGATTTCAGGGTTTCAGACTAGAGGGTGCTTGAGGACCTTTCAACTCTGTAGCTCTAGGTAGCTGCTGTTTCCACAGCTCTCGATCCCCTGTCATGGGGGGGGGGGGGGGGGAAACAATAGTGACAGTGCCTTAAGAGCTAAAAAGAGTAAAGAGAAAGCCAAGGGCTTCCAGGTGATGAGAATGCATTTGAAAACAGTCAATCCTGCATTTTTTTCATGCATGGAGGCAGTGAGGGGGACAAAAATATTTCCAGGATCATGGATATCCCTGAAGGAACCTGTAGTCAGATTTCCATCCTTGGGTGTGGTTGATTAAACATTTAGGGTTTGGCTTTCTGGATGGTATTTATTAATAAAGGCGGACCTGTTAATAGTTACTGCCAGTGAGCAGATCTGAGACTGGGGCCCACACTGTGGTTCTTGAACTTTGCTGCTTGTTGGAATCACCAGGAGAATTTTTTAAATTCCTGGTATCCAGGCCACACTGCAGACCCATCAAATCAGAATCTACCAGGGTCAGCCCCAGGCGTGAGTAGTAGTGAAAGCTCCCTGGGTCAAGTCCAGTGTGTAACCATGGACTCAAGTACCAGCGGCTTCTTGCCAGATGTAGAGCCTCACACCGTCTCTGTGACTTTGTCACCAGCATCCGCACCTCAGCAGTGGATACATAGAGCCAAGCCAGGTTGCTCGCCCCCACTTCCTCTAATGACCAGGAGAGCTGGTTTGGATCCTCAGCCTGCAGCCGGCTGTCCTGCCCACCATGGATCCTCCCAACAGGGCCAGGAAGTCCGTCCCTCCAGGGCAGGCTAAAGGGGTCTTTGTCCTCACAGAGGGATTTCAGGACAGGCCTGTCCTGGCTGAGATTAAGGGCAGGTACATATAGAAACCAACGTCCCGAAGCAGCCATAAACATGGAAGCAGCCACCCTCCTTGACTGTCTGATGAATGGGGGCCGTTTGGTAAGGTCGGAGTTTGTTTGTTATTAAAGACCTAATTAGAAACATGAGAGGGAGCTGAATGGCTCCGTGCTTGGCTAATTAGTGACATGTATGTGCCCGCTTTGAACTTCAAGGACACAGAACTATTAGTGCTTACATCAAAAATGGATTAAACTCCTCTGCCTTTATAATCATTAAAGACAGGCTGCTCGAGTGGAAAGCCTCTTGTGCAGGTCCTCGAGGGGCTGCCCCTTGGGCATCCTCCCCACCCTAACCCCTGGTCATAAGTCCAGGACAGTGAGTTTCCATTCAGTGTGATCGGGCAGTAAATACGGATGGCCCTAGGGCAGTCCAGCTCCCCATGGGACTGCCCTTTTGGGACTGAGACCAGGCCTCTGGTCACACTTTCTGGAGGAGTCCCTCTAAGGATGCACGTATGGGAGGGCTTCCTTTCTGTCTGGCAGCGCCCTCTCCTCCCCACCCTGACCCCAGCCATGCTGCCTGCCTGCTTTGTTCTGCCCAGCCTTGTTCTGGGATGTGGCACAGAGGAGGGTGGTCTAGTCCTTTGGGAGAGACACCATCCCCTATCTCTTGCGGCAGGCATGGCCCAACACCAGGAAGCCCCCAGTCTGATGGGGGGGGACACCACCACCAGGGAGCTTCTAATGCAGAGAGGGCAACAGAGCCCACACCCTCAGGAGCTGGCGCTCCAACAAGGCAGGTTTGGTGTCTTGTCCTTGCGACCTGTGTGAGGCAAAGAAAGATCCAAATAATCACGAGATGACTTGTCAGACTGTGATGCAGGGAGGGACAGCCGAGCGGCAGGATTCGGTTTAGAGAGCAGCCAGGAGTTGGCTTGAGGTCCAAGTGAGAGCTGGGTTCAGTCTGGTCAGAGACACTCCGGAGACACGTTCCCTCACTGCTCCAGCCCTCAGTTTCCTCATCTATAACCCAGGGTAATAGGACCCATCTCACAGGTTGTCGGGAGCGTGAGAAAAGATGGCGTCAAACACCCACGCGGTCCCTTTCCAGCCTGGCACCTTTAGAAGCTGCAGCTTCTAGAACTTTGTGCCTCTTGCCTCCGGACCCTCTTGTGCCCACAATAGTAGGAGGCTTTCCCCCACTCCACCTTCCCTGACTGGGACAGGGTGTTATCAAATTCTTACAGAGCTTTTCCTCATGACTGCGAATACCACACGTATGCAGTTCTGGCCTTGGACTTCATAATGCTTTCTCTTCATAGTACATAGTGCAGGAAGCGTTCGCCGAGCCTGCGTGAGTGGGATCACTTACAAGATGCAAGCTAGGACCCGACGCCTATGGCTGAGGGCAGACAGGAGGGGAACAAGCAAGCACACACAGCACAGAGGGTGGCTGGGTTCCCGGGGGGCGGGGGGGGAGCCAGACTGGTGTCTTTTTTGACAAGATAGAGCTGGATGGGCCTCAGAGACCTAGGCAGTCACCAGATCAAAACAAAGCAAGGGACATTCTCGGGATTAAACTAGGAGACACTCGGAGCAACCAAAGTGTTCTGGAAAGAGAGAGACGGGGGATCATTCTGGCACCACACTCCCCGTTCTTATTTCCTTTCGGGCCTCAGGTCAGGGAGGGCCAGAACTGGAAGCCCAGCGAGTTGGCGGGGGAGGCCGAAGCCTGTCTCCCCAGGGCCGTAAACATCTGTCTCTCGGGTTAACTTCCCCTATTTTCCGAGGTGTCTTAGAGGCTCAGGGCTAAGGCACTGTTGACTCACCCCATTCACTTCTGAGAGGGATCACGACCACCCTCTTGCATTTGAGACCAGGGGCCTGAGCCAGACAGCCTGCTGAGGTCCCTTCAACTGGTGAAGCCATTGCAGCCCGGAAAACAGTTCACTTTGGCTGAGCCAGCGCCAGGCAAGCCCCAGTGATCCATCTCATGGCCTTTCCCTTCCTGGGGACCCGTCTCCCCCTCCTTCTTCAGACACATGCAAATAGGGTCTGTCCCTCAGGACCCTTGGGGTCTGGGAGAAACGGGAACCTAACAGTGGCTCCAGAAAGTTCCTTCTTTGCCCTCACGGCAAAGCATGATTTCTTTGGCCACTAGGCCCAGACCCACTCACGGCTACTCCATCCCCAGAATTTACACCATAAGCAGACGGCAGCTAACCACTAACCCCTCTCCTCCCCTCACCCACCTTCCCCACCAACCCCAGCCTGGTCCTTTGTGAGGAGGGCACACACCCACAGACCCAACTCAGGGCCGATAATAAAAGAGCATCAAGATAGAAAGAGAACGAGCTGTTTAATTTGTGTTGAGATTGTATCTCAACATAAAAGTATACAGTCCTGGCCACAAAGCTCTCCTCAAGTGGGTTCATTCTGGGTGTTTGGGGCCTTCTCCTCACACTGACCTGAGTGGTAGTAGAATCTCCACGTTCACCTCTAACACTGGATGAGGGCTTTAGAGCCCGCCAGTGGTGAAGTCATCTCTTCCGAGGGGTGTGATTTGACCAGAAGCTTAGGCCATCATTCCACATAATAGTTAGTCCCAAGCCCTCAGTTCTGCTGTCCATGCGTTCCCTGAGATTCGCCCAGCGTGAACCGGCAGGCACCAGCCACAGCCGTCTAAGGCAGCTTAGGTTTTGAGAGAACAAGCAGGAGCTGCAATCTTAGAAGACCATGGCACCGCTGTAAGTGACATTTGGAGTATTTGTGACACTGGCTTTCCTGTCAGCCCCGTGCATGAGCAGACACTCTCCACGTGTCCTGTGCAGTGTTTAAGATGAGCCAGGCATCCCTGGATATGTCCAGACCTGTTGATATCAGGCTGAGTTCGTACCTCTGTAATACATTTGTTTGTGTATGGAGACAGGGAAAAGGAAATGTCATCACATTACTCTCTTAATCCTCCCCTAGTTTTAAAGTGTTTCTTCCCCTGCCCTTCTGAAATAGCCTGAATTTTAGCAGACCTTAAGTATATATATATGTGTGTGTGTGTGTATATATATATATATAATATATTAAATTGATTGTCCCTGCATCTGGTTCCCTGAACTGATTTGATTCTAATTTAGTGTGTCATACAGTTTTCCCAGGTTGGATGTAATTGTTGGTCCTCTCTATCTCTCTCTCCCACCTTCAGGCTAAGCTCTAGAAGGAAAGTTAGAGCCAGGATCCCTGGGACCTAGTGGCCGGGCAGACTGCTGGCGCATAATCCCCCGGTGCTCTGCTGGAAACATGCTATAATAACTCACAGCTCAGTATTTCTCCTTCCGTTAGCAGGAACAGGATTATCTTTCCATGCTGACCTTTCCCATTTGACCATCTGCATTGCTTTATAGTGGACCCTACTTTCAGAGGGCACGGAGAATAAAAGCGGGGTCCTCGACTCTGTTCCCAGGAAGGCCTTGGCTGTCCAGCTGCCATTCTTCAGAGCACATGAGCAAGGAGTGAGTGGCTGTTAAGAGGGACCCATGAGTCTCCACTGTTGACAGCCAGTTGGCATTACAGACCCAGGATCACTGAGCACCCAGTGTTGTAGGAGTCTTTTTTGTTGTTGTTGTTGTTGTTGTTTAAGATTTATTTAGAGTGAGAGCATGCACAAGTCGGGGAGAGGGCAGAGGGAGAGAAGCAGACGCCCCACTGAACGCAGAGCCGGGCACAGGGCTGGATCTCATGACCCTGAGATCATGACCTGAGCTGAAATCAAGAGTCCAACTGAGCCACCACAACCGCCCCTGCCATGGAGTTTTTAATGAAGGCAGCTAGAAGCATGATAGGGACAAGGTGAAGGTAGAGGGGAGAGTTGGAGGGGCAATGACCTTGACCTCTTTTTCTCTGACATCAGCCTATTAACATAGCCCCTCTACTCATTCCTTTTTCAGTTTCTTTACATTATTTAAAACAAACAACCCTAAAACCCAGTGTGATGAATGAACACAGCCCTGCCCTCAAAGAATAGGACAGGGGCTTCTGTTCCCTCCATTCTTTCGGGAGCTGGGGGTTGGGAATGGGAGCCCTGACACCAGTCAGCCCAGACTCCCTTCTCTTTGGCCCTGAAATGCCCTGCGTTGTGAGTTCTGTTTCGGTAGCACATTACCTTCAGAGCTGGACTGGGTGGGGACGGGCCCACCATTGCCTGAGCCCTAAGCAGCACATGCTCTGGAAATGTGCCAGGGGCCACCAGGGCCTCCCACCCCAGATGAAACCTGGCAGCAGCAGATAATTCACAAGGCAGATGACTGCAATTGTCTTGAGGGCTGGCCCTGCACTTTGGTGAAACGTGAGAGCCACCAGACCAAGACCACAGACTCATGCTGGGACTTGGCAGAGCCCCGGCTTGT
This sequence comes from Mirounga leonina, assembly GCF_011800145.1. Lineage (NCBI taxonomy): Eukaryota > Metazoa > Chordata > Mammalia > Carnivora > Phocidae > Mirounga > Mirounga leonina. Next base: position 15,335,832 of record NW_023270503.1, on the reverse strand, counting down.
CCCGGATATGTGCGCTGAGCTCAACTAGAAAGGATTTTGTAAACAATTCCTTTGTCTGGATCAGTAATAATCCAATTTTCAGGTCTTGGAGCCAGACACTCCCAGAGGTGCCCACCCCCCCTTATAGTCCTGGGCTCTAGCTCTCTATGTCAGGTCCATTGGCATCACTTAGGGATTCTACGGACATCGGCACTTCCATACTTTCAAGGCTGTTCTTCCCCTCCCCCAGTGACTAATTCCACTCTCAGCCCAGCCCCTTGTGACCACAGTTGGGCAGAGCCACAGGCAGACTGTGTGCCAGCAGGAAGGCAGGCTCCACCCTGAGGTACCTGTGAGCTGTGGATTGAGCCCCTACAAGTAAGGACTTAAGCCTGCAGGACCAACCTTTGTTAGGGTCTCTGGGATAAGATTCCCTGGGGTTTCCTGGCTCAGCCATCAAGGTGTTTCATTCCCTGGATAGGCAGGAAGTTCCTCTTTTTATCCAACTTAAATGCCTCCCACTATAAGTCAAGTGCATTTCCTCTTGCTGGCCTCAGTGAGATTCCACGCCCTTGCTTTCCTGCCCCCCATGTCTCAGAGTCCTTCATCCGGGTCCAGCATGATTCAGTGCACCGGGCAGATGAATTGGATCCTTTAGTAAATCCCTTCCTGATTTGTATGGCCAGTGAATTGTATTTTCCTGTATAAGATTTTCCTAAATCTTCCTATGGTACCTGTCTTACTGGGCTCTGCCTACCCAACTATATTAAAAATAAGCATGTTTGTTTTCAGCTCGACAAGTTACAAAGTGCTTTCTCTCTCCCATTCTCACGTAGCCCACCGAGAGGCAGGCTAAGGCAGATGGCGCTCACATGATACAGATGAGCACCCCAGCGGCTGAGGGGCTTACCCGAGGCCCACAGCCGGAAGGTCAGGGCCAGGGTCCCACTCAGGCCTTCTGACTCCAAGTCCAGTGCTCCCTTTCTCTGCACCACATCTGCGTCCCTGAGCATACTGGCTGCCTGGACCCGGAAAGCCCAGAGGACACTGGGGGCTGGGGGCGAGGGGCGAGGAGGAACTTGCCCAGAATTAAACCGCTGACGGGGATGCTGCCCAGAGTGGCTGGCGGACACATAGCCCTGCTCCCCACAGCGAGCCCCCAAACTGCCTGGTGGCCACTCAATGTTCACGGTTTCTGCAGCAGAAATGCCAAAGTGTTTGCAAGACGTGTCCTCTCCTGGGACGGGAGTCATGATGTCCCGATTCATAAATCTCAGCACTGTTTATTCAGCAACACATACCGAGAGTCCCTGTCTCCAGCGCATGCGCGCACGCACACACACACACACACACACACACACACCCTAGAGCTGAGCAGTAGACAAGGTACGCTTGCCCGCTGAAAGTGATGTCGCATCCCCTCTTCCTGCCCAATCCTGGCCTGGGGGACTGTTTCCAGCCCCTCCAAAGGAGGGAAAGGCACCCTCCACCAAGACACTTCACTGAGCATTGCCTGAAGGCTGACTGCCCCAGCATGCACGCTCAGGTCGGGACTCAGCCGCTGCTTTCTCGGCCCGCCTGCATCTCCCTCTGCTCAGATCACACAGCGCAGAGGGAGAGAGAGGGTCCTCAGATGGCTCCCCGTCCTGTCTAACCAGCCGGTGTTCAGTACAAACTTCCCAAAAGAAGAGGACGATTTTGTCCCTGATGCCTTACCCCCCACCAGACAGAAGGAACAGCTGCTGACAAGTTTGCATGCAAAGTGGCGCTCCCTACTCTTTGCCGAGCAGTCCGAGCCTTTTGCTTGCTGATGATGCATGGGTATCTGGTTGGCCTGTCCGGGGACTTGGGCCTGCTTTCTGGAGCCTGGGTCTTCCGCCTGCAGAGAGGCGAGGAGGGCGTTGTTGGCTGCAGGGCGCAGAGGTGGGCCTCCTCCGTGCCCCCAGCCCGGAGCCCCCAGCCCGGAACCAGGTGCTTGCTGCCTGCCAACTGCGCCCTCTGGCGGGGACCCGCGGCCCGATCTTGCGCCCCTGGCTGGGGGACAGCCGCAAGGTGACTTTGAGCAGGGATCAGGCACTGTGAGGAGTGAGTCTATAACAATACAGGACTTGGGGTTTCAGAGCTGTATTCTAATCGGGTGCCTTCACAGGATCATTTGCTGACAAGTGACTGAGCAGGGAGGGGCACCGTAGGCTGAGAGGGGCTGCTTACTGTGAAATCCCTTCAGGCCTCCTGGGCACACAGGACCGGGAGAGGGAGTTGGGATGGGCGGGTACCACCGGCCCTCTTAGCTCCTAAGCACACGGAGGGGGCTGATTGTGGACAGCATCCTTCTATGGATGTGCTACATCCTCTCTCCAAGGCTGCTTCTGCTAGCTGGATCAGTCTCTGGGTGGCTTTCCCTGCTGGAAGGAGCCAAGACCAAGACCTCCCTTCTCCCCAGCCCCTAGGTAGGTGGGCCTGCCCACAGTCTTCCTGCATTTTCATCTGGCCAGAGGAGCAAGAAGCCAAAAAAATCGTTCCATCTTCCACTGTGGGCCCCTTCCCCTAGCCTCTCTTTACCCTGAAACAGAACCAGCTAGTTACTTTGTATAGCAGGGGTCGGCTGCCTGGGTAAACCAGGAGTCCACTGTCTGAGCTCACTCCATTTTCCCTAGCCCAGAGCAAAAAAAGAAAAAGTGTTAGACCAAGATAATACCGCCTTTGAATATCTCAGCTTGATATTTGCCTCCATGAGTGAAAAAGGCCAAATGTTATCTGCAAGTTTAATCTTCTGTATTCAAAATTCCTGCCCCCTTTGTCGGCCAGTGCATTCTCAAATCAGCCGTTCACTTGCTCTAAGCCTCTGTGATTTTTTCCTCTTGAACCTGTTTTTTCCATCTGCCAGTTGACTCATTTCTCAGCTCCAGCTTCCAAGGGGCCTCACCTTCGAGCCTCCTGCCCCGAGGGCACCTGGAGGTATCAGTTTCCCTTTTCTCTGCTCAGTCACGGGCCAGATGCCACTTGGTTTGATCTCCTTTCTATCTCCGTGTCCCCATCTCAGTCTCCTGCCAGCCTGGCTTGGGTGCGTGGTCAGTCTCTTTCCATCCCAGGCACACACAGGTAAAAATCCATCCAAGTCTGGCTCTTCAAGCCCAGGTCCCTCGGGCCAGGCCGCGGCCAAGAGTGGGGCTGCAGATGGAGGCAGCTGGTCACAAGGCAGAGAGGGAAATGCCACGGGAAGCAGTGGGAGAAGATTGTAGTGAGAAGCAGCCCCTTGGAGCCAAAGTTGTGGAAATATGTGGTGTCCAGATTGTCTGGTTCTTCCACATGGGTCAGCCGTAGCCCTGAAGTGGCTGGCCCCAGACCCACCTTCAGCTTTCAAAATCAGTGAGAACTTACTTTGGCAATTTAAAAAAAAAGAAAAAATTTTCCCCCATTTTGGAAAGAAAAAGTTTAAGCTACTAGGGGAAAATGAAAGATGAGACAAAATTAACCTGGTTGCCGCCGTGGCCCTCACTGAAGAAGGAATGATGGAATTGTGGCGGGGGGGGGGGGGGGCGGGTGCAAGGGCTAAAGATGGCAGCCCAGGCAGTGTCCCCGCCGCTGCCCCTCCTCACCACCACTCTCAGGATCTGTGGCTGTGAAGTCTCCTCTCTAGAGCACAGGTGCATTCCTAGCTCTTTGCTCAGTCTGGAGTTTATATGAGATTGACTAACAGAAAGCAGGCATTTCGGTCAGATACGTTTTAGCTGTAAATCGGTTCAGTCAGTATCCTCTGCATTCATACTTCTTTGTCTTTTTTTTTTTTTAAACAAAAGGAAAAAAAAGTTTAAACCCCCCTTTTCCTTCTACTGCAGGAGGTGAGTGTGTGGGTGTCCTGTAGAACCATTGGCATTCACCCGGCTTCGGCCCCAGCCTCCAGATTCGCCATCCCTACCCCACCCCCTCCCTCCATCCCCTGCTCTCCACCCCAGAAGGGGACCCCTTGCCACCATCATTACGGTTACGTTAAGATGCCCAAATTTTCCATGACATATCCCATCCTCCGACCACGTTCAGTAGTGACGACTTTCATACAGGGATATAAATGGGGGTGGGGGGAGGATGTAGCCAGTGGGGAGGGGGGAAGTGGTTTTGGGGGGGCTGGAGAATGGAGATCTTTTTTGTCTTTTTTTTTTTAAACAAATTTGTCATTGAATGGATCCAAAAACAAACAAGAAAAAGCGAAACAAAAAAAAAATTTTTTTTAATCCCTTCCCCAAAAGATTTTTTTTTCCTGGACACAAATTGCTTTGTTTCCTGTCACGTTTTAATATCAATATTAACACAATGTGTAGTCTAAAACTAGTTCCTTTGTAGTTTGCATGGGATGTGAATGCTGTCTCAACGTGCCCAGATCTAGACAAGACTGCATGAGCACCAATTCAGATGTGAAAACCAATCTCTCTCTCTCTTTTCCTCTCTCTTTTCCATATATATCTCTATTTCTCTTGTGATAATTTGGTGGGCAGTGAAGCACCTCCGGTTGGTTGCTGTAGTGTGTTGAATGATTGTTTTTTTATTCTATTTTCGGAGCTCCGAGCTTCTTAGTAGTAGCCTGGGCTGAGTATTCTTGAGTCCCTGCTGATGTTTTCGCATGGCCTTGGTTGAGTGTTAGAAGTTGGGCCTCAGCTGTTTTTCTCGAGTGTTTGGCTTGTAATGACCGGTGCATGCCTGGCTTCTGGCCTCATACCCAGCTCTATTCTCTGCACACCAGTCCTGAATAGCTACAGTGCTCAACCGAATTTTGGCGCGCCCGCTTCCCCGGCAGGCTCCAACCCCGCGCGGCCTGGAGGCTTCCCGGGGGCCAACAGCCCAGGACCTGTCGCCGATCTGTACGGCCCTGCCAGCCAGGACTCCGGAGTGGGGAATTACATAAGTGCGGCCAGCCCACAGCCGGGCTCAGGCTTCGGCCACGGCATAGCTGTAAGTACCTACCCCCCGCCCCCCGCCTCATCCTTTCCCGCCCGTCTCCCATGGGAGAGTATGCCAGAAGACCCCAGGGTTGGGGGCTGAGGAGAGGACAGTGGGTCCCCACTCCCCCGTCCACATTCCGTCAGCCACCTAGGGCTGAAGCTCCTGTTTCGATTTTTCCTGAGCAACCGGTGTGTGGCCGTGTGATGGAGTGGAAGGAGCATGGGCAGGTCAAGTTCAGATCCCCACTCCATCACCTTCAGCCCATGCAGCCTTAAGCCTCTTACATAACCCATCGGAACTTCACTTCCCTGGCTGCAAAACGACAATAAGCGTGCCTCCCTCGAAAGATGGTCTGAGAATTAATGGAAACAGGATACGTCACCTGCTAGCACATAACAGGCCCTCGGTATCGGCCCCCCTGCTTGATCCCTGCCTCCTGGAGACAGCCATGTGGGCTGCGACTTGAGGAGCTGGGGGGCCCCCCACCCCCTCCTCAGGATAGCAGCCTTGGTCGGTCGAGGCCCTGGGCCTGAGGTCCAGAGGCAGCACTTGGCCCTGGGACACGGTGTGGGGTGCGTGGGGTGCACGCTCCCTCCCAGGTGGTTTCCTTTGCTAATGTTTCTTAGAGTTTCCAGGTTCCAAGTAAGTTCCCATTTGCGTTCTTTAGCCGCAACCCCGCAAAGGCCAGATGCATTTGATATTTGTAATGCTCTGTGGTTCTATAATCTAACTAATCCAGGCAGTGGAAATTTGCTTAACAGATTTGCATGCTGTTTTCAGATTGTATTGTTCTTCCCCCTCCTCGTGTGTGTGAGCATGAATGTGCCTGAGCCCACTCGCTCGCTGTCCCTTCCATTTGGGAAGCAGAAATTCGGCCACCCTCCGTTCTAGCCAACCTCAGCATTTTGGAGGAGGTTTGGTTTGGGGGCTAAGATGGGAGTGTCTGCTGTTCCAGGCCCTGTCCCTGTCAGGAGAACCCCGCCTCGGGGGCTGAGCTGGGGAGAACAGGGCAAGTGCGGACAAGTCTGGGGCACCAGGGCGCCGCTCCCTGCCCCCCCCACCCCAGCATTGGAAAGCACACGCACACACACAGGGGTGCACGCACGCATGCAGGGGTGCACACACACACTCTTAACCCACGCACGAGCACTCTTTCTCTCACAGACTGTCTTACACACACGTGCGCGCACACGCACGTGTGCGTTGCCGCCACCCCTGGCCCATGCAGTCTGGGTCCTTGTGCAATTCCACTCCCAGACCAGTAACACTTAAGTCAGGAGTCTGATGAGTCACATCCACTCGGCTGAGCTGTAGTACCAGATCCAGAGTAGTATTATTCAGTTTAGAGCTGCATCGATTTGGGAGACCATCTATCACCACCTAGAGCACAGATCATTTCCATTTGCAGCGCCCGGAAACACAGACCCTATTCGTTCTTGAAAACCTGGGTCTCTTGACCTGTGGGTCGTGGCGCTTTTCTGAAATGACCACGCGTGGCATCACGTTTTGTCTGCGCTGGGCTTGCTTTCTCCCCAGCTGGAGCTGTCGGGACTGCGGGCAGAGACACGGGTATCTTTGCCCTCCGGGGTCCAGGGCAGCAGCGCCCAGCATTTTGGGCCGAGGCCTCCCTTTCCCCTCAGCCACACACCTCCCTGGTGCATCTGGCTCTCGATTACCCCCTGGGCAAGCAGACGGGCTTGGGGCGGGGTGTGGGGGCTGGAGGGCCCGGAGCCAGGGAGGACGGCGTCCGGGCCCCTCGTGGCGCAGTGTCTCAGAATTACATATTCATGCTGGCAACCACGGTCTAGTTCTAGAGATAATTTCCTTTCCCAGAATATGACAAGCTGTTCCCGTGTATAGCGTGCTGATGACCTTAATAATTGTGCAATTTTAGGGACCTTTGATTGCAACGGCCTTTACAAATGGATACCATTGAGCAGGTGCTTCCGTTGCCACCCCACTCTGAGGTACTACCTTCTCTGCCCTGTGTCCCCGCCCTGCCGGGCGCGTCGTACGTGTGTGTGCCCTGGCATGCAAGTACGCACGGGCCCTGGCCCCATTGTGCCAACACCTCTCTCTCCTCTTCCCCGACCCCTTGGCAGGAGGGTGGGGGCAAAAAATCCGGTCTTGTACTCTCTCATCCTTCTCTCCAGCTGTAATCATGACCCCCACCTTTTTTTTTTAATTCTTCTTGATTTGATTCTTTTGATTCCCTTTCTTTATCTTCTTCCCCACCCCCTCATCTCTCTCTGTCTTGAAATACGATCAAGAGTGTAGGAAACTGGAAGGTGATCTGGTGCTGTTGCCTGTCCCAGGGGGATGGAGGCAGGAGAAGCCTGGGCTTCAGCCAAGCCTGGGGGTGGGGGCCAGGGCCAACCCCTCCAGGGTCCCACGAGATGGCCTTTCAGGTCCCTGGACCCTTTCGGCCCCCCAGCGCTCGCTGGCTTTGGCCAATGGGGTTCATGCAGTCAACAGCCAGACTCCATCTTTTAGTGAAAAGAAAACATTTTTGCCAGTAACTACTGAGTAATTATCCAGATTACCGCACGAAAAGCAAATTAAATTAACGACATCACCTGCATAACGTGGATTTGGATCCCTGCCAGTTTCCTAACCTTTTAAACTGAGCTCAAGTTAATTAAACATTTTTTTAAATCACTTTGATGGGGGTATGGAAGGGGTGGAGTGGAGGAGAAGGGGGGGTTGGGGCAGTCAGCGAAGGAGCCTCTTGCCACGGTCTCATTGGAAAATGAGTATCTGTTGCTCTCGGGAGGAACCCCGAGAAGGAAGAGGGGTTCTCTCGTGAAAGCGAAGTGCGTACTGTGTTAGCACATTAGTTTGGGGGCTTGAGACATGGGTCTGTCAAGAGGGAGGGTGACAGCTGAGGCCGGGCCTGGGTCCCTGCTGGGGCAGGAGCGCCTTTCCCTCTGGGAGTTCGGATGTAGGAGAAGCAAGACTGGAGATGGACTTGCCACTTTGGTTTGCAGTTAGTAGGACCCCCTGTCTCATAGAGGGGGTCACTCTAGGCCCCCAAGTCAGCCAGGACTCTCTCGGGTGGGCCCAGTTGGGGGACCAGATTGAGTTGAGCTCCATAAATCTCTTTTGGATTTCTCTAATGTTGCTGCTAAGGAATCACCTCAACTAATGCAACCGCCTCTCTTAACCAAATAAACCCCGTGTGTGAATTCTCCCCACCCCTCACCTCCACTTCCCTTCGAGCACTGACCCAGCCATTGCTGGCCAGAGCCAGAGGCCACTAACAGTTTGAAGAGAGCTACTCACTACTAATTAAGCTGGGTTTGGGGGCCCAGGGGAAGTAAGGTTCCTCTGAGAGCAAAGTGGACTGAACTCCCCAAGAACTCTGGGGATTGGAGGTGGCTCCAGCCCTTTGTGGAGTCAGATGATGAGGGGATGGGACAGCTACCAGGCACAGCAGACCCCTGCAAGGTCAGACACTGCGGCTGCCCGGCTGTCCTTGCACTCTCCCTCCCCTGGAAATGAGGATGGGGTAGGGCTTCCCACCACAGCCCGCCCTCCCCTCCATGGCCGCTATAGGAGCCAGGGGAGGGCAAGGCATCCAGCCCATCCTCCTCACCCAACTCTAGGACCCGGTTCCCACAGAAGGATAACGTAGCCAAGAGACTGGTGATAACACCCCACCACCCTCCTCCAAAATGGATGAAGTGAACCAATTGAGTCACATGTTTGAACCGAAACACACACTTTGTCCATGACCGAGGTTTCGTTCTCTGTAGTCCCCTCCACAGAGGAAGTTCCCAGGCTCACGATGGACTCAGGGAGACTCAGCAAGTCTGTGAGTCGCGGGCCTGTTTTTATTTTCTATAACCAAAGCTGGTTATTTGTTGCATATGTTTTTCCTGACCTCGAGTCCTCGATACGAAATATAATTTTTTTTAGATTTTTTTAAATCTGCATTTTCAGTTATTGGCAGTCATTGACGGTATCTGATAAAGTAGTTTTTTAAACATTTGGCTTTGAAAACCCGAAGTTTAACCAGAACAAAAAGCATCTCTCATCAGTTTGCAATTCACCCAGTGTAGCCAAACACCCAGCATGGCCGCATTTGCTGACCACATTTCCTGCCACTCCCCCGCCCCCCCCCCCAAGAATTCACCAGTGCCGTATCAAATCAGCAAAATAGCAAACGAGCACAGTGAGTCGCAGAGCTGTCCGCTCCCCAGTGTCAGGCGTGGTGAAGATGTCAGATTTCCCAAGCCGTGATCCCAGTAAGCTGTTAGCCTGGCCATTTCCAGACGTACTCAGTAGCCCAATGTAGTCGTTCTGTGGAAGCGCTAGTTGAGAAGTTGGAATAAATAGTATGTTTGCCTGACACATCTTCTCTCTTCTCCCACTTCCCACTTTATGTTCTCCTCTGGGCATCCGTGACCTTCCGCGCCCTGCAGAGCATACCTGGATGTCCAGGCAAGACTGGGCGAAGTTTCTGAGTGGCCCTTTGTTTAGGTGATGTCATCAGACCTGGACCCCCACCAGCCTCACTCCCCATCCCAACCAGAGATGGCTCACTTCGGATCGAGGGTTGACTACATCTCATCATCTCACGAATCTGCTGTAATATAAGACAACAGCTTTTAAATGTGTATATAACCCATGATTTTTGGTTTTGTTTTGTTTTGTTTTTCTTGATGGTTTCCCTTCCTCTTCTCTCTTCCCCCCCTTCTCCTTTTAAATCTCTTTGAATCACATTTGGTAGTGATTTTGACTTAGTCCGGTAGTCATATAGCTTTAATATCTAGTTAAAAGCTAACCATAGTATAATTGTTATATTAAGGTATTATTTTTCTCTTAAAAAGATTTTTTTTTTTTGCTTGTTTTGATTCTGTTCTCACTTTTAAAGGATGCTGAGATGGTAATATTCCTCAATATTTTGGTACCAATTCTGAGACTGTATGGCTTTTCCAGTGGAGCACATTGTGCGTCTGTGGAAGCAAAGTTGTGAAGTGTGGAGCGGGAGGTGGGCATAAACTTTCTACTTTGCGTCGTATAAGTGAGATGTAGTAAGCTAATTAACAGACTCTGTAGCGGTTCTTTTTTGTGACGTCTCTTTGTTAACCTAAGTATATCTATTTTCGGCAATAAGGTAAGGACGACCATGTTTTGAGTGTCCTCCTTTTCTATAAGTGCTTTTTTTCTGTTGAAAGAGGTGATATTATAAGGTTTTTTGAAATTGTGAATTCTAAAAAAAAAAGAAGCGTTGTAAATACAATTCCATTAACTACATAGAAACTATTAAGAAAGAGAGAATCAAAAATATTTTTGTGAGGGAGTCGGTCCCAGGCAGTTCGATGCTCTGTGGAAGGAGGAGGAGGGGAAGGCATGATAACCGAGTCGGTTCCCAGGCGGAAGGACACCCCCCCCCGCCCCCGCTGCCAGGACGACCCCCCGGGAAAAGTTAGAACACTGTTTAGCTCCTTCTGTCTGTGTGATAGACCTAAGAACTGTATTAGCGTCATACCAGCATATTAACCTCTCGTCTGTGCACAGCTTCAAATGTTACCGTCTAGTTAGATTTTTATTTAAAATATGAAAAACTGCTTTTCCCAAGACGTTTTTTAAAAACAAAGCTACAATTTTAATATTTAACATATTTAAAGTTTCAAAGCACACCTGTTTGGCTTGGGTGGGGAGGGGGTGGGGGGACATTCTTTTTCAGTCTTAATTTTTAAATATTTGATCATTTTCTATTGTCCAACCATTTCAGCACCTCCAAAGGTCCCTAGGACACTCTGCCTCTCTTTGCTCCCCTGCTCCCCCACCGGCTCCCCCCAGCTCCGGGGGTGGGGGGAGCTCAGGCCAGGGGCGGAGAAGCCTGTGTTAATGAAAACTTTTCTCCATTCACTTCCTATTTACAAATTAGGAGAGCAACCTTTTGGTTTATATATTTTTTTTAATACCTCAGTGCTGCAAGTATCCCCAGAGAGGCTATGGAAGAATTTTTTTTTTTTAATTTATTGTAGATGTAAACAGAATTTTAAAAATAAAAAAAGTATAAACATCGCTGCACTGTGACTGGTGGGAAAAACTGACAGTTTCCTGTTTGCACATGTTTAACATTTGGCTGTTATAATATATGGTCCTCAGTTGGGGAAAGATACTTATGATGAAGGATATTTTTTAATTTAACTTTTTTTTAATATTGGTAATAGGTCGGCAACAGCAACTATAGAAGTACAACTCAGTAGATGGCATTAAAACATATTGTAGTGTGGATATATATTTTTTCTTTTTTAAAATGTGATATTGACGTTTTATTAATATTTTTTAAATTGTTACGTTTATAAATTTGGTACTCAAGGCACAGCCAGTATGAAACACTGAATGCGACATTTATTATAAAGAGCTGCTGCACTCCTATTTTTATAAATTTTGCTAACAAAGTAGACTAATGTAGACATTCACAGACATGGTAGGGCAAAAGCATCTTCAAACAAAAGGCTCCAAAATGCTAACTCAGAAAGAAAGAAAAAAAGCCTTTTTCAATTCTAATTAAACAGCAACAACATTAAAAAGAAGAAAAAAAAAATCTTGTTTTTCCGATCAATGTTAGGTTGTTTGGTGAGGGGTTTTTGTTTTGTTTTGTTTTGTTTTTTTCTTTCTTTCTTTTATTTCCAAACAACCAAGTTGAGTAAAATGCTGGGCGCTTTTAAAATATCAAAACTTGTTCAAGTGATAAAATAACAAAATAGAAGTTTTTTGAAAAAAAGAAAAAAGACCATAAATTCCCAGAAATTCAGTGTCTAGATTAGGGAATTTAAGTACTCTTTTGTCCATGTTGGTGATGTACTGTAGTACCCTTCCTTTCTCCGCATCCCCCATCACCTCACAGAAGACTCTTCGTTGATCACTGTTAATAATGTATAAAATGGCTATCTTGTAAGCGTGCTGTCCTCGTACTAGTGTAGTGACTTTTTTTCTTCTCTTTCTTCTAGTACATATTGATAGGTATAACGTAATTAAGGTTTAAAAAAAAAATTAGACATAGTTATTCAGATTTAGGACCAGTAAGGATAGAACTTTCTCTTATTTATGAAAAAAAAAATTGCTAATAATTTTGGGGCAGTTTTTTCCTTTGGTTTTTTTTTTCCAATTTCAACTTTTTATTTTATTTTTGCTGATCTGATGTGGTTTCAGCTAACCCAAGGTCTCATGATGTTCAAATGCCGGCAGACTCTATGGCGTTTTGTAGATTCCCAACCCCCCCCCCCAAACTGTGAAGGGGTGTGCCATACTACCTTAAATGCTAATGCTAGATATGCAAAACTGGATTTTTTTAATTTATTTTTTAAAAGAGGGAGGCATGGTATATTAAAATGATTTTACTAAGAGAAAAAATATTTTTTTAAGAATGCTCAGAAGAAATTGATAATCTGTGTGAATATGTTTTAGATGTTTATAATACCTTTTGAAGAGACCCAGTAGCCCATAGCACAAATCTCGTGGAAATCTGATCTGTTTTAATGTGGCTACCTAGGTTAAGGTTCACGTTAGTCCCCCCCACTCATCTAGAAGTCCATTTTGAAAGATTTTCATAAATTATTTTAGCACTGATGTTCAGCCTTGTCTTTGTTTCAGTTAAGCTCAGTGGCGAACCTGGGAACCACCTTTTCGCCTTTGGGGGAGAAACCCTCTTGGCTGATGGCTTCCCCCCCCCACCCGCGGAATCACAAAATAGCCACCGGGTGACTTTCTGGCTTCCAGATCCATCTGCCTGGGACCCCCGAACTCCTCTCCTCCCAAGCAGAGGGAAGTGAGTGGCATTAGCTCCCAGACCCCATTCCTGGTTCCGCCTGGACATGGAGCTGACGGGGACAGCCAAGCCTTTGGTCCCCGCCCCAGGAGCTTTCTCAGCCCTGGTTTGTGGCCTTCCTCACACCCACTGGGAAAACCAAACAGCCTCGTGTTCTGTCCCGTTCGCTCATTGGCTTGACTCAAACGAAGCCCCGACAGGCCTTTTTGCGTTTCTCTCCTTCATAACCTTCATCCTAATTTGAACTTGTAGCTTGGACTTTAAGGTAGCATGGCTCTATTGTGTCCATTTCCGGTTTCACTGCACAGCAGTTCACAGCCAGTGAATGTTACACACATCTTGCTAGACTAGTCTCAAAATCATCGGGTAATTGTTGGTCCTAACGACCTGAAAGGTGTTCCGTTTTTGTTTTCAGTTTTTTTGTTTTGTTTTGTTTTTGTTTTTGTTTGGGGGTTTTTTTTGAGGGGGGGTTCTTTTTTCATTTGGGGATTTTGAAAAAAAAAATTTTTTTTTTTTTTCGGTTCCAAATAGAAAAACAAAACCTATTTTGATCTTTAGTGCAAACGAGGGCTAGGGACTTAGCCACCACCACACCACACTGCTTCATCCTGCCATTCGCTCACTGCAGCATAATCAAGAATAAAGCAATATAGTTTACTACATTTTTTATTGAAGGTCAGCCATGCTTTCTGTATTATATTGCATATGAAATTGTTTACAAAAGAAACACTAACTCATACTTCTCTTTATCGGTTGGGAGTGGCACGCAGGGACAGAGGGAGACTGTGGGAGCAGGGGGTGCGGGGGAGAATTTTCTCTCTTGAATGTGCTTCACCAGCTGGGCTACCTTCCAAGGAAGACAAAAGGGGGGGGTGGAGGCGTGCGAGCTGAGGGATGGAGGCGTGCCAGCACACTGAAGAGAGACACTGGTGGGCCCCTCTGCCCTCCCCCTAAGCAGAAAAGCAGCAGAATCAGCTCAGCCCGGTCCTGGGCACAGACACTACACAAGGAGACGCTGTACGTTAAGCAATACTTTAATACTGTAATATGTTGGTTTTCTTTCTTTCTTTCTTTTTTAACCAAAAAACGTAAGTAAACTAAAACAAAAATATATATATACATAAAACCCACACCTCTGGGGAAGCAACCTTAATCCAAACACTTGGCTATCAAATAATCAGAATGTATTGTCTCAGACAGGATTTCACTTCCGGGAGGCAGGGGCACGAAGGGGCAGGGAGGGGGGGAGGGTGTCTGAGGGACAGAAGTTCCAGAGCCTCCCTGGAAGGCTCTCTGCTACTGTATTCTGTACATACTGTACCATCCTGTGTGGAATCTGTGAGTGTCCTCTTGAGTAGCGTGGGCTAGCCAGTCTGCCGTTCATGGTGTGTTGTAAACTCGGAATTCCATATGTAATAGGATGCAAGTCTAAGCGTTTCATGTGGACATAAATGTATCTAAATAAAACTTTCCCTAGCACTGTGGCTGACCTCACCCTTACTTTTATACTTTAGTATGAAACTGATGACAACTTTGGTAGTGAGTATTTTTTTTATATATATACATATATATGTATCTATATATATATATATCTCAAGCATCTTTCAGGTCTTTGTGTGTGGCTTTCTTAAAGCCCTGTTGTAAAAAATTACTATGTGGATGGCAGTCTCTCACATCACAGATGTGGAAAGTATAATTTTATATTTGTATTTTCAAATAAATAAGTTTGTGAAAGGTTTCCATCCTCTACTGTGGTCCAGAAATCAATGTGTTTGTCTGACAAAAAAAAAATAAAATACAATAAACTGTTTTGAACAGAGTTGTTCGGTGTTCGTTCACTTGCAGAGGAGGGCTGGGCTGCGGGGTAGCAGTTGCTTGGTTGGGGGGGCAGCGGTGTCACCAATCACACCTGCCTCCCCTCACCTCTTGGCACCTGCCTCCCAGCACCTCCAGTGGAGAAGCCCTTCTGCTGTCCCCAGGTAGCTGGTAGAACATTTTTATGAAGTGACAAGAGAGCATTGCCATGGAAGAACAGGCTGCAGAACACCTCAGAGCCCTTGGGTGGGCAGGGAGCAAACACCAAAGGTCCCATGAGATCATGGGACCCAGATGGTAGATGTGTGTCGAAGGAGCTAAGTGGCTCTCCAGGTTGCTGGCCTCTGTTATCAGCAGCCTGCAGGAGAAGACAGAGAACCAATTCCATGACCCTTGAGTAGGAGTCTGAAAGGGTGTTAGGAAGCCCAGCCTTGGCCCTCAAGTTCAAAGTCTTGCTTAATGAAGAGAAATTTTGTGGGATCACAGAATTAAAGGTGTAGAAAGAAGTAGATCATCTGTGACACTTCCGCCTTCTATCTGTCAGATCGTTGAGAGAAAAGAAAAGCATTGAGAGCCAGTTCACGGGGGGCAAGCTCCAAGACTTGGTGGTAACAATCAAGACATGGTCTGAACCAGAGGGATTCCGTGGATTTTAAGCTTTGGAGAGGAAGAGCCAGGCCTATGGGTTTATAAGGGATGAAGCTTCCTCAGAGTGTGAGGTGGAGCCCTAGTCCCCAGGGCATGGCCACCTTGGGCCCCTCCTCCAGTGTCCCGTCTCGGGCTTATTCCAGCTTTATCTTAGGGACATTTCTGCTACACAAAGGTCCAAGAAGAGAAGCCCAGAAGGTGTCCCTTTCAATCCAAGGCTGGAGACAGGAGAATTTGTTTCTAGGCCCATCTCTTAGGTCCACAGGCAAAACATCAGCACTCTCTAATGTCTTGTTAATCTTGAGGACAGAAGAGTATAACCTCTGCCGTCCCACAGAAATGAAAGACCAATGAG
Source organism: Mirounga leonina (assembly GCF_011800145.1). Lineage (NCBI taxonomy): Eukaryota > Metazoa > Chordata > Mammalia > Carnivora > Phocidae > Mirounga > Mirounga leonina. The sequence continues at coordinate 15,320,311 of NW_023270503.1, read as the reverse complement.
AGCTCGGCTGAGAAATTCCTCTTAGGAATTCTGAGAGGAGCGGGCCAGAGACATGAAAAAGTTCATCTTCATCCTCATCCTGATTGCGCAGCTCCGTCCCAGAAGCCCAAGGAGAGAGCAGGGAATGGGGGCGTCAACGGTACGCTAGATGAGGCCCACACGTGACCTGGTTAGTCCTACACGTGTTGTGTGACTGCTACATTTTAATATTCGGGAGGGATAGGTAATTTGCCTGCCGTCCTACAAGTGCTCAATGACAGCACTGAGCTGTCATCTCCAGAACATTCTGCTGGGTTTGAGCTGGTGACATGCGTCAGCATCAGTGTTGAGTGTGCCTGGTTGGGGGTGGGGGAGAGCACTCGAAACTAAATGCCTAAATATACCCAAAAAGAAGCAGAAAAATATCAATCTAGAGAAAACCAAACTTTCAGGGAGAAACCCTAAAAATATTAAGTAGAAACAAATCAGCAAAAACTAGGAAAAGGAAAAGAAGAAACAACAGTGTTAAGATAAACATAAGCGTAATAAGTAGGACAGAAGGAATGCTAGCAAGGTAATCCATCACTAAATACGAATGGATTGCATTTTCTACCACTGCAAAACAGGTATGTTTAGAAAAAACGAAACCCAATTACCTGCTATTATAGAAATGGTTAAATGACAAAGATGGCTGAAAATAAAGCTGTGGCAAAGAGAAAATAAGCAAACACAAAAGGCAAGAATTGAAATGTCAGTTGGTCCGACAGGGTGGAATTTAACATTAAGGCACTCAACGGGATATTCTGCAATGACAAAAAACACAAGAGGATACAGAGGTGATAAACCCCAAGCCTCAATTACCAGGAGAACCAAACACTTAAATCAGAAACTATTAGAATTGCAAAAAGAACTAGATACAAATTAAAATACAATTATAAAGACTTTAACGCACCTCTCTTGGAACTAGACATGTATAATAGACAAAAGTAAGGACACAGAGGACTTGTATAGTGCAATTAGTAAATGATCATCAGACTATAGAATCTTTAAATAGAGAATGTACATTTTTTGGTCATTTATCCATGGGATATATACAAAACCCATTGTGTGGCAACATATTAATTACCTATTAACTGATAAATATTAACCATGTAATTATTAATGCTTAAATTTAGCTAAAATTAATATTAATTTAAACAAATAGCAACTTTGTGGTCCACATCCCATGATCATAATCCAATACAATTAGAGATAATTAAATTGGGTCTCTCAATTTCTGTGCAGTTATGATTGAGAGACCCAGTTCTGTACATCCTTGGATCAAAGAGGAAAGTTAAAGTACAGATGGTCTAGAAAGCAACAAAAAGCACACATTGTATCTGAACCTGTAACATACAGCAAAAGCTGTACTCAGAGAAAAGTTCATAGCTTTAAATGTCTTCAGTGGAAAAAATTTATTTTTTAGTGAAGAAATTTATTATTCATCTTAAGGTAGTAAACAGCACCTAAAAAACTAGAAAGGAGAAATTGGTAGAAGCTAAAAGCTATAAAATAGAAAACAATAAGGGTGCCTCGGTGGCTCAGTTGGTTAAGCATCTGCCTTTGGCTCAGGTGATGATCTCAGGATACTGGGATGAGCCCCCAGTCATCAGGCTCAGTTGGGAGCCTGCTTCTCCATCTCCCTCTGCCCCTCCCGCCATCTCGTGCCCTCTCTCTTGCTCTACTCACTCTCTGCCAAATAAATAAGATCTTTTTTTAAAAAAATTGTTTTAAATAGAAACAAAGTCATTGATGGGATAAATGGATCCAAAAGCTGGATTTTTACAAAGGCTAATAAACAAGTCACCCTGAATAAAGAAGAAAGAGCAAAAATATGCAATCTAAGGAATAAGAGACATAACTACAGATAACAATGAGAAAAGAATAGTAAGAGCAACAAATCTAAAAATTTAAAAGAAGCAGAAAATTTTCTAGCAAATACCGAAACTGATCAGAAGTAGAAAACCAGAATAAACTTACTACCACAAAAGATACTGAAAGGGTAATTAAAGATCTAATATTGAAAAATGGACTGGGTACAAAGGGGTTTACAAATGAGTTGCTTTTTTTTTTTAAGATTTTATTTATTTGACAGAGAGACACAGCAAGAGAGGGAACACAAGCAGGGGGAGAGGGAGAAGCAGGCTTCCCGCTGAGCAGGGAGCCCCATGCAGGGCTCGATCCCAGGATCCCGGGATCATGACCTGAGCCGAAGGCAGACGCTTAACGACTGAGCCACC
>NW_023270503.1:15264261-15318043 GCF_011800145.1 Mirounga leonina | reverse complement strand
TCATGACCTGAGCCGAAGGCAGACGCTTAACGACTGAGCCACCCAGGCGCCCCTACAAATGAGTTTTATCTAACTGATAATTCCATTGCTATTAAACCGTTCCAGATGATAGAAAAATATGGAAAGCTCCCCTGTCTTATAATGCTAGCATAGCTTTGATGTCAAAACCCAATACAGAAACAAGACAAAAATACATCTACAGACTTTGCTCAGATGCAAAACTTCTACAATTCTACAACTGTAGCAAAGAGAATCCAGTAATATACCAAGAGTATAACATAATATGACCAACCAGGATTTATTCCAGAAATGCAAAATATTCCACCACTATCACGAAATCTATCAACATAATCTGTTAATATTAGCAGACTAAAGGAGAAAAAGACCATGTGATCCTAACAGTAGATGCTCACAAAGTATTTGAAAATACAGCAGCTGTTCCTAATAAAACCACAGAAAGTTGAAACAGAAAGCAATTGCATACAATATAATAAAGACTATCTACCAAACCCAATGGCAATTATCCTAAATGGCAAAACACAAAACCTACTTCAATTAAAGTAAGAGATGGTGAGGGGTGCTGCTATCACTTAATATTTAATATTGTCTTAGAGGTTAAAGGAAGCAATAAGATAATGAAATAATATAAACATTGAAAGGAAAAGACATAGGATTGTGATCCTAGAAATTTCAAGAGATTCCATTAAAACAAAACAAAACAAACAAATACAATGGGGGGCCTGCATGGTGCAGTTGGTTAAGCGTCTGACGTTTGGGTTCAGCTCAGGTCGTGATCTCAGGGTCATGAGATCAAGCCCCAAGTTGGGCTCTGCACTCAGCATGGAGTCTGCTTGAGATTCTCTCCTTCTCCCTCTGCCCCTCTCGCTTGTGCTCTCTCTCTCTCTCTCAAAATAAATAAATCTTTAAGTAAATAAATAAATAAACTTCAAAAAAAGAGTCAAGTAGATCAGTGGGACAGAATAAATAATTTGAAATAAATCTTGGTATATATAAGAATTAATACTGCATGATAAATGTAATGAGTAGCTTAATTCTGTTGTAAAAGGATGGATTGCTTAATATATGGTACAAACACAGCTGGCTTTTCAACTAGATTAAAATAAAAGTTGACTTTCAACCTATGTTCTTCATAAAAATAAATCCCAGATGGATTAAGGATTTAAATGTAAAACAATAAAATTCTTGCAAGAAAATCGATGCCATTCATGTACAATCTAGAAGCTTTTTAAGCTAAAACCAGAAACCCAAAAGCCATTAAAAAAATATCTAACATTATAAAAATATTTTAGCACAAAAAATACTTAAATTTTTCATATGGCAAAGAAATTCAAACTGAAGATAGACCAAGGACAGATTTGGCGGAAAAAAGTATTTGTAATGCGGAGGACAAAGGTCATAATATATGCAGAGCTCTTATGAATTGACAAGACAAAGGCAACCCAATAGATAAAGGGGGAAAAGACAGGAATAGGTGCCTTATGGACGAGCCAATCCAAATGGCTCAACATACGAAACACAGCTCTAAATCACAAAATAGGAAATGAACATTAAAGCTACACTCATCAGTCCGGCAGAAAATGAAAAGAGCTGCATTACCTGTTGCTCTGAGCCAAGGGTGCTCATATATTTCTGCTAAAAAATGTATGTTTTGGTCCCTTTGGAAAGCCTGTTCAGCCATCGCTGGATCCTGAGGGACATTGCCCATCTTTTCCTCATCAGAATCATTTGAGATTGACCAATCAGAAGTGCATGTGTAGTAGTTTTCCCAGCTTCTCACATCATCCTCTCCTGCAGAGTCTTGTAATCGAAAGAAATGACTATATATTGTTTTCTGAATGTTTTGTGCTCTACCTCCCTCAAGTCTAAGGGATAACTTCCACATGCTAAGCCTTCTCTGCCTCGTTTTATATACAGCCTACAATATTATAAAGACCCTCCCCCCAGGACTCTATTCTGTTTGCCAGTCAATTTTTCTTTGACGGTCAGAATTGATTTCAGAGGAACCGGACGACTGGTCATTTCGTCCACCCCCTGGGAGATTAAACTGCTGGGCAAGTCAAAAGCAATCACTGGAATAGATGCTCCTTCGAGGGCATCCCTTGTCTGCCAATGCCCTTCACCAACCCTCCAAAGGTGGATGGGGGCCAGGGAGCCCCTCTTGGGGAGGGGAAGAGGCTGGTGGCTGCACCCCGCCGCCCTCGCCACCATCCCACGGGTCTCTGGTTAATTGCTGTGACATATTTATGGGCACTCTCTGAGGAAAGAGCCCGTGAGCTGGCCCACAGCATCCCAGCTCGGCAATCATCGCTGATTAAAAACTAGTTACAAAGCAATGAAGATGGAATCCTGCATTAACCAAATGACCCTGTCCACGGCCAAGCCCAGATAGACGGCAGTGATTATGAGAGCATCACTTACAACGTCGGCAAACGTTAACGGCTGTTTGAATTTCCGGAAGATTTACGGGGTAGTGACAGCATTTGGCTGGATGGGACTCAGGCTCTGCTTCCTGCCCAGATGTGCCTGTGTATTTATGGGTTCCTGTGGACTCATGGTCTCGTCAGAGTGGTCTAACTCTGCTGAGCTTCTAGGGGGGTCTAAGCTGAATACTCTGGCTTGTGTAAAGTTGCAGTTTATCATATTGCCAATTTTCAGAGGATCTGAATTAGCTCAGCTACACTTAATGCTGAAACTATCCTGAATGTAATTTAATCTTTCCTTAATGATTCAGAAGGCGCTTTGAAGTCTTGCACTAATCAGAGTCATGGTTATGAATATCAGAACTTGATATTGAAGGAGTGTAAAAGTACCCAGGGAAGAACTGGGTGAGGGGATTATGGAAAAGAGCACATGTGGGCGTTTCTGTGAGAGCTGGCTGCGTGGGGTGGGGGGCACGTAAGCACGGCTGTGATAAGGAGTCTAACGTGGGCTAATGCTGATGTCCCCACGTTCAGTGAATGACCCTGGGAAGAAGTCAGCCTTTCTCCCTGGCCCCCCTCTGCTCCCACACCTTCCAAGGAGAATTTGCTCTTTGCCGCTTTGGGTCTCAGTCGCGCAAATTAGCAGTGAGGGGGAGAATTATCCTGCCCAGGAAAAGCCCAAGAGCCAAAGACGGGATCCCCTTTAATAGGTAAAAGAGAAATGAACAGATACGTAAGGTGAGCAGGGCAGGGGAAAGACGGGATCTCGCAAGAGCTGGGTGGAGAAGGAGAAACTAGAGAACGGTCGCAGGCAGCTGTCTACGACTGTGAGGTGTGTGTATGGGGCTGCGAGTGTATGTGGGTGAAATGCACATAACAGCTCCCTGGTTAGGTTGTTAAAAGACGGAGGAGCCCACCATGCTCTTTCTGGGAAAGAAAACTTAAATAGAATCACCATTTGGAGGGGCGCCTGAGTGGCGCCCTCGGTTGGGTGTCCCAACTCCTGGTTTCGGCTCAGGTCTTGATCTCGGGCCCTCCCTGGGGCTCCGCGCTCAGCACGGAGTCTGCTTGGGTTTCTCTCTCCCTCTCTCTCTGCCCCTCCTGCTCATGCTCATTCTCTCTCTAAAATAAATAAATACAATCTAAAAAAAAAAAAAAAGAATCACCATTTGGAATTTTTTGGAATACTTTAGGAAAAGTTTAAATTGCTTTTCAATAACTTTCGGCTATAGCTGTTTCCTTGAATATACTCCCACGTGGAAACAGGGGCAAAAAGTCAGGAGCAAGAAGGCCTGGCTTTTTAAGGTTTTCTAATAGTGCCTTTAAGGACCAGAGACCCTCCTCCCCATCCCCACAGGAAGTGCTGCCCAGCAGCAGGGTCAGGCAGAGAGAGCTGGGGTTGCATGGAAGTCAGCTCAAGAACCACCGAGGCCATCACCTCTGCCCTCGCCCCTCACTAACCCCAGCCCTAGAGGACAGTGAGATGCTCAATGGTTGGGGCAGGAACAGGATGATGGGGGGAAGCTGGGCATCCAAACTGGGGATGGCAAGCCGAGCTTAGAGCTGTAACGCACGTGGCCAGTTTGGGGATCTGGGGTCAGGAGAAGACCAAGGGCTCCCTTACCAAAGGACCCAGCTCTGTGGAATGGCAGCAAAACCAATCTGCCATATTTTTGCCGGAACCGAAATCCTACCTCTGCTCCCCACCCTGCCTGACCCCCACAACACCTGTCATTGGCCCATGTGTCTGAGGAGTTGAGCCCACAGTGCGTACCAGGCTGGGCTGCAGGTTGGGGAGCCCTCCCCTCACTGGCTTCTCCCCTGGACTCCTGCATTAGCCACCGAAGCCCTCCCCGGCCCCAACCAGCGGCCAGAGGAGGCATGCTGCCCCACAAGCCTGACCGTCACTGTCCCTTAGACCTTTGTTGGCCCTCCAGACCCACAAAGAGGTTCTCAATGTGGGCATTTAGCAGACGAGGCGAGGGCTGTGGCTGCTGTGACGTGTGGGGCAATCCTGCACGAGGATGACTTGTCCTGGGTCCCCGGAGGCCTGACAGGTCCCATAATATTCACGGGAGAAGAAACCAATCTATACTTATCTGGGCCTTTTGTCTAATTTTATTTAACAGTCAACTCAAAGTATTTTCTGCACATTTTCAATATCTCATAAGTCATGATGGAGTGTAACTACCCTGTCACTGAAGAGAAGAGCACGCTTTGTTTTGTTCAGGACGTTACCGAGTTATTCACCAATTTGGAAAATTGAGTCATCGATGGCAATGGCCCTCGGTCAGTCTGCATCTACTTGTCACATTCACGGTGACCGCGCACGTGGAAACATTTGACCGCTTCATCATGCCCTCTAACACAGCCATTCCCAAATGTTGACATACTCAAATACATCGTGTTTTATTCTAAATCACTCACACGACATTACTGCCTGTATTAGGGACTGAGCATTTTACTGAAGTTTTTTGAAAGTACTTAAGTTCTATTATTTGCAGATTCTCTTTCAGGCTAGTAAAGGGGGACATTACAACATGTTTTTATATAAAGGAGGGTTGGGTCTGATAGAGTTGAGAAACAGGCTACTGCTCAAACCTCCTAGGAAGGCTTCCAGACCCTTCGGATGCAGCCCCTTCCTGCAGCTCCAGCCTCATCAGACCCGTCTGTCGCGTGTAACACGTTTACTAAAAATTTGCCTCCCTTAACTGTTTAGAAAGTTTTCAGAGATCTGTGTCAAATTAAACCATTTCATTAGCGCTGAAGACGTCGGTGGGGTGGTCGGCCACCGTGTTGCCACAATAGATGAGGCTGCTGGGCAGATAGTGGGGGCTCGACTGGGGCAGAACAGCTCGGCTCAGCTTGGTGGTCCAGCCTGGCGATGACTGGCAAACCCAGTGTAGACTGGGGGAGGGGAGGAGGGGGAGGCTGAGGCAGAGAGTGGGGTGGGAGTGGGTGGGAGAAGAGTCCGAAGGCCCCAGGACCCTGGAGCCCAGCTCCCCGCAGCCCTGCTGAGCCTGCTAATCCACCAAGTAGGATGAGAAAGCAATTTCTCGAACCCACCGGTGAGTTGCAACCATTTGTCAGTTTCATTTCAAACTTGCAGAAAAGGAGCTACTTGCATGAAAGTCAGTTGGAGGTTTCTTCTGTGGTGGGGACATTTGTAGCAGAAGAGCATCTAAGCCGCACTGTTAGGGGAGGTGCATGAAAGGCTGGACTCAGGGAAAGCTGAGCGGCTAAATCTAGCTTCGCCAAGAAGCTTTGGATCACGTCATGCAGAATTGTCGCAGTGGAGGCAGGGCTCCGTGCTTACGGATGTCTAGTATTCTCGTTCTATGCTCACGTCTTCCTTCCTGAGAGACAGGTGCATCAACCTTTCTTATTGATGCAGTTGAATATTTGCTCCATCCAGCTCCCCTTGTTCTGATTGAAAACGTGCCGAGCAACCTTCTTTTTTTTTTTTTTTTTTTTTATGGGCTGTCTTTCCATTTATTTGTGTCCTCTTAAACTTCTGTCAGCATCTTTTTTTTTATTCTTATGTTAATCCCCATACATTACATCATTAGTTTTAGATGAAGTGTTCCATGATTCACTGTTTGTGCATAACACCCAGTGCTCCATGCAGAATGTGCCCTCCTCAATACCCACCACCAGGCTAACCCATCCTCCCACCCCCCTCCCCTCTAGAACCCTCAGTTTGTTTTTCAGAGTCCATCGTCTCTCATGGTTCGTCCACCCCTCCGATTTCCCCCGCCCGAGCAACCTTCTTGTTATAATCTGGCCTCCCGGGTAGTCCTAGATGATGTCAACGAGCTGGCTCTCCAGAACTGTCCCTCCATTTGTGTGCTCGGTGTGCAAGCACCCTGTGCTCAGGGTGCCGACGGATCCAAGTGTGGGCCCCCGCGAGTGGACGGGAGGAAATTCCACAAGGCAATGCCTCCGCTCAGGGAAGCCCCCTGCTCACGTCCCCTCTCTTGGAGTGCCGTGCTCACTTCTACCCCTGCGCGGGGCTTACACATGCGTTTCCCGCCCAGCAAGTACCACGACTTCTTCGTGTTTGTGTCCCCAGCACCGGGCACCCTGCAAGCCTGCGGTCCAGCTGGGAAGAGTTCCCAACACATGATAGGCACTAAATAAAGACGTATGCCACGACTGGACAGATGCACCATTTCTCCTTAGCTCAGGCCCAGCCCCTCTGAAGCATCTTCTGAGGCCTTCAGGGTCTGCTGATGGCTTTCAGAATTCCTGTGACCGCCCCTCCACCGCCCCGGGTTCTGCAGGGTTCGAGGATCTTCCAGTCTGTCCTGTTCTATATCCTGCACCACGCGGGCTTTAGAACCAGCCACTCCTGGGTGGAAAGCCAGCTTTGTGACCTTGGGCAAGTTACTCAACCTCTCTGCACCACCTCAGCTGCTCCTTCTGTGAAATGGGAGTCGTGCTGCCAATGATACTGGAGATGGGTGTGCTTTTCTATAGCCCCACAGGTTTTGGGGTGAGGAAGAAGGGGCAGGGAAAGGGAAACATTTTTCCGAATCTTCTGCTGAATGTTCCCGAGACACAGATCCCTTCTGCCCGTCTGCACCCTCCCTCCCACCCCCACTCCTGACGCAGGACACTTTGAGCTGTGCTCTTGCAAAGAAATCAAAAGTGCCCTTTATTTGCTTCCCGTCCCCCCCCCCCGCCCCCGCCTCCCAGGAGTCTCCAAGGTGAGCCAACTTGGCCCGACAGCTTTGGAGTTTGTCTTCTGTTCAGGGAGGGGACTGGCACCTCCATCTGGAGCATGGAGCAGACGTGAGTTCTGCACAAAGAAGATCTGTCCCTGAAACCCTGCTCTCCCTCTCCCTCCCACCCACACAGCAGCTGGCTTCCAGGGGAATCAAATGACAGCCAGACTCCAGGGAACCGAGCTGGCTGGCGAGCAGGCGAGACCAACTCCGTAGAGTGATCCATAGTGACAGAGAAGCCTTGGGGCCTGGGAGCCCAGCGGGGACCAGTTAACCCATAAAGGGACAGACAATCTAGGGGACAGTGTTCTGCTCCTCTGCTCCAATGGGCACTGTCAATTGTCACCTGATTCCTTGCTCCTATTAACCTTCTGGAAGCTGCAAATGACCTTCTGTTGTCTTTCTGCGCACGAGGTGGCTTCTGCCCTCTCAAGGCCGGCCTTGACCCTGCTGCACCATGGCCTCCATTCTGGGTGCCTGCCCCCCTGCCCAGGCCTCCCACTTAACCCCTTGCAGTTTGCCAAAACATGCCATGCAGTGCCTGGTCTCTGTCCTGTGGCTTCTGTGGCTTCTGCGCCTGCAGGATCCTTCCCTGCACTACCCTCTTCCACCTGACTTCCTCAGCTCGCCCCACTCAGCTCTGGGTCACCGCCTCCAGGCAGGCCTCCCAGGAGGAATGGATGAAGTGCCCCTCTCCTGGGCTCCCACAGCCCCTGGGCCCTCTTCTGCAACAGCCGTGACCCTGCAGTAGTAATCCTCCTTACTTGTCTGAGCTCCTGGGGCTCCTCTTGTCTCCTATTCTTTTTTTTTTTTTTTTTAAGATTTTATTTATTTATTTGACAGAGAGAATGACAGCGAGAAAGGGAAGATGAGCAGGGGGAGTGCGAGAGGGAGGAGCAGGCTTCCCGCTGAGCAGGGAGCCTGATGCGGCTCGATCCCAGGACCCTGGGATCATGACCTGAGCCGAAGGCAAACACTTAACCGACTGAGCCACCCAGGCGCCCCCTCTTGTCTCCTATTCTTAAATCTCAAGCTCCTAGCCCAGAGCCTGGGCACTTTTTACTTCCTTTTAAACTCTACTTTGTAGTAGGTGCTCCACAAATTCATGTTGAATTTAACTGAATTTGAAAGAAGGTTCATTTTTGCCCCCAAACAAATCTTACCGGGTTAGGATTACACTGGAATTCATATATTGGTTAATCATGCGTGTGCACTTTGTTTTGTTTGTTTGTTTGTTTGTTTTTGGTAACAGCTTTATTGAGATATAATTTATATACCATGCAGTTTGCTTGAAGTCAGTTGTTTTTCGTACTTCACAACGTTGCGCAATTATCACCGTGACCAATTTTAGAACAATTCTGTCTCAATAGATTTGTCTATTCAGACATTTCCTATAAACAGATTCATGTAATATATGGTCTATGATGACTGGCTTCTTTCACTTAGCATAATGTTTTCAAGGTTCCTCCATGTTGTAGTGTGTACTTTGTTCCTTCTTATTACCAAATGATAGTCCATTGTATGGATATACCACATCTTATTTATCCATTCATCTGTTGGTAGGCATCTGGGTTATTTCCGCTTACGGGCTATTATGAACAGCTTACTTTTTTTGAACGCCAGAGATAGTTTTTATTTTAAAATAACTTCAAACTTACAAAAACGTTTTTGCAAGGACAATACAAAGCACTTTCTCTGTTTAACCGTTTGAGAACGCACGGCGGACAGGATGGCCCAGCACCACTAGCCACCCCCACCCCCCCGTATTTACACACACAGATAAGACGCGAGCGTGTCTTTCCCACAGCAGTGACCCTCTCCTACATAATCCCAATCGGCCATCACAATAAGGAAACGAACATTGATTCGTTCCTACCACACGACCCAAGTTCCACCAGTGGCCACAGGAACGTCCTTTATTGCAAAAGCCGCAATCTAGGATCATGCATTACATTTGATCGTCAGGTCTCATTCGTCCCCCTCAAGCTGGGACAGTTCCTCAGCCTCTCGCCGACTTCCATGACCTGGACACTCGGGAAGATCACGGGCAAGTGATTTTGCAGAATCCCCTCAATTTGAGTTTCCTGACGTTTCTCCACGATTCGTTTCAGCCGATGCCTTTTAACAAGAGCACCACACTGAGGGGCGCTGTGGGCGTCCTGCAGCCCATCGGGGGCCATGCAGTTTCGCTTGTCCTCTTAGCAGCGACGCTCGCTTTTAATCACTTGATTCCGTTGGGTCGGCCAGGCTATTCCACAGTAAATGTACTCATTTTTCCTTGTAATTAGTCAATATTTTGGATGGCAGCTGGTTTGAGACTACGTACATATCCACTTCTCACTCCCTGAGCTTCTTTTCACTCCCTGAGCTCGGCATCCACTAACCTCTTGGCTGAAGTCATTATGACTGTGAAGATAGCCAAGGGGGGGGTTTGAATCCCACCTTCTCTTCTATATTTCTTTCTCTCTCTCTCTTTTTTTTTAATTTTATTTATTTACTTGTCAAGAGAGCGAGCACAAGCAGGGGGAGCAGCAGGTAGAGGGAGAAGCAGACTCCCCACTGAGCAGGGAGCCTGATGCAGGACTCGATCCCAGGACCCTGGGATCATGACCTGAGCTGAAGGCAGATGCTTAACGACTGAGCCACCCAGGCGCCCCTATCATTACTTATTTTTATACTCAAAAGTTCCCTGATTTGAGCTCTAGTGGTAGCCCCTCAGGTTGGCCCTCAGTATTTGTCTAGCACCCCCTCACCGGTTTTTGAGCCCTTCCTTATTTTCTGGCACAAGATATTCTCGCCTCATCTTCTACTGTCTCTGCCCCAGCCGAAGAATCACCCCTTTCTCCAGGGAGTTCTGGCTCCTCTGTCGTGGAGAAGGGTATTGAGAAATCAAGATACGGGCACTAGGTCTGCTCCTTAGTATCAAGATACTGCTTCTCTTAGGCCCTCTCAACAGACTGCGCTAAAACACACACACACACAAATACACCAACATGTACATGTATTTATATACATTCACACCCACATTTACATCTATATTTATATCCATATCTATCTAGACATTGAAAAACATGAATTCACACGAACATCCCTAATTCCAGTCCCATTCCACAGTTACTTCTCATTTTCCCCTCATCCATATTTGTGACTCCCTCTGACCGTGAGATAGCGCTCCCGTGATTACCCTCAGCCTGTTTTCCTACTGAACGAAGCCACGTGCGTGTAAGCATCACCTCTGTGGATGCCCGCGTGGGCGCCCTCCTTACCCGGCTTTGGCTTTTAAATCCCTCATGAGGCCACTGCTGTCCGCTGTCTGCCCCGCGTAGATGCCCCCTTCAGCCCTGTCTGGCTCCAATACACCATACCCTACCTCCCCCACCAGGACGCCCCTCCCGTGTGGACACTCTCCCTCACCCTGATCCAGGCTCTAACTCCCCTCGCTGGGCCATGTGGCCACTCCCACCCCACCCCAGCCTCTGAACACCCACCACTCACCAATGCAGACGCTCCTCACCTGGACTCTAACCCCCTGTGCCATGCCACAAAGACTCTCTCCTCACCCTGTTTGGGCTCCCACACCCCACACTGGGTTGCTGCCCCCTGCCCCCTGCCCCAGGGACGCCATTCTTACCTGCTCTGCCGCTGACATCCCAGGCTGGGTGGATGCCACTGAACTTGACCCTACCTTGCTCATTGAAAAGCCTGGAATCATGGTTCTGTAGGCTTTGCACACCTGGGATTTTGCAGATTGCATCCCCACAGTGTCCTTCAACATGTTTTCCCGTCTCTTTCAAAAGATTATTGATAGTTAGGTATAGAGGTTGGATAAAATTCAGGTCGAGTTTTTTTGGCAATGACACTTCGTGGAGAGTGCTGTGTTCTTCCATCACCTAGCACATTATATCGAGTTCCCCACAATTTCATTAAGAGTTGCAAAACGATGTTATTCTAATTCTTTTTTTTTTTAAGATTTTATTTATTTATTTGAGAGAGAGAATGAGAGAGAGAGCATGAGAGGGGGGAGGGTCAGAGGGAGAAGCAGACTCCCTGCTGAGCAGGGAGCCCGATGCGGGACTCGATCCCGGGACTCCAGGATCATGACCTGAGCCGAAGGCAGTCGCTTAACCAACTGAGCCACCCAGGCACCCTGTTATTCTAATTCTGTATCTCACTCTTCATATGCAGAGCTACTTGTCAACCATTTCTTTACCCTGTGGTTCATATAGCTTGATTCTTTCTCTTCATTTGCCGGTTTTCAAAATACTTAGTAGGTTCCCTAACATCCTTCAAAAGTGATCATGGGTGGCTTTTCTTCTTTTCTTTTTAAAATTTATTACGAAATCATGGCTTGAAAAATATCTTAAATTTTTTCCAAATTGTCAATGAGTAAGGTCAGCTGTGGGACAAATAGCGTTGCATAGAATGCCCATATGACCAAATACATTTCAATGCATTGCAGTTATTATTTTACTGATGATCAAATTGACCCATCTTTGGCCTGTAGAAGCCTTTTCAAGTTGCTACTAACTAGTAATCTTTGACATAACAAATTTTCCAGGGTCATCTTATACATTTTGTGCCCCAGAACCGGAATCCATCATTTCTTCAAAGATCTTGGATCCCTGGGGCACCTGGGTGGCTCAGTCGGTTAAGCGTCTGCCTTTGGCTTGGGTCATGATCCCAGGGTCCTGGGATCGAGCCCCACATCGGTCTCCCTGCTCAACAGGGAGCTTGCTTCTCCCTCTCCCTCTGCCTGCCACTCCCCTCTGCTTGTGCTCTCTCTCTGTCAAATAAATACATAAAATCTTTTAAAAAAATCTTGGGGGATGCCTGGGTGGCTCAGTCGGTTAAGCATCTACCCTCGGCTCAGGTCATGATCCCAGGGTCCTAGAATAGAGCCCTGCATGGGGCTTCCTGCTCAGCAGGGAGTCTGCTTCTCCCTCTGCCTGTTGTTCCCCCTGCTTGTGCTCTGTCTCTCTGACAAATAAATAATAAATAAATAAATAACTCTTGGATGCCCATTTTTTAGATAATAGTATTTAGAGACCACAATCTGGTTTGTAGGGGTGTTCAATATTCCTGGGTTAGCTACTTTTCCCAGGTCTTCCCACTGTATAGAAAATGGACAGAGCTTTAAAAATAATAAAATACTCCTGAATTCATGTTGATACTCCCTATTCAGACTCAGGATTATAGGGCTTTCACTTAGCCTCATCAGTCTTATATCCATATAATCTTTTCTTTCACATTGAGCATAAAACCCAATAAAACCAACATAATTACTCACTTCCTTATCTCATAATATAAACCAAACAGTCTCAAATGAACAATACCAGCATTATCATTAGTAATATGCATATCAATAAACAGTTTGAAAAAGTTTTTTTGCAGCTGTTTTTATTAGGGTATATCCCCCTTGAGCTGATAATCAAATTAATGTAATTAATTAAGTCACTTGAAACAGTTTTTTTCTGTGTAATTATGCTACCATAACAATTAATACACAGGTTTCTTTCCTTCATTTTGCTTTCACAATTTAGATTTTTTTTCCATTTTTATGGATTCATTTTTTCAAAATTAATTTTTTATAATTGTGGAAAATTTTACAAGTTTCTAAAGTCACATCTACCAAACAAGTTATCTTTTTTTTTTTAAGATTTTATTTATTTATTTGACAGAGAGAGAAACACAGCAAGAGAGGGAACACAAGCAGGGGGAGAGGGAGAGGGAGAAGCAGGCTTCCCACTGAGCGGGGAGCCCAATGCGGGGCTCGATCCCAGGACCCTGGGACCATGACCTGAGCCGAAGGCAGACGCCTAAAGACTAAGCCACCCAGGCGCCCCCAAAACAAGTTATCTTAAAAGAAGTCTTCCAATTCCGATCTATTAAAATTTGAGCAGCTCCTAAACATGCTCAGAGTAGTACAGACACCTCAGTCTTGAGATTTTACAGCATCCACAGGCTGATCCTCAGTTATTCATATCAAAGCGTTCTATGGTTAGAATACAAGTTTGATGCTGTAACAAAGACCCTAAAATAACAATAATATACAATTGTCACTTAACAGTTCTAGCGTAAGCTCTCTAGGGCTGGTGTGATGACTCTATGGTGCAAGGGACTTAGCCTTCTTTCCCTTTGTTTGTTACTCCACTACCTTCCACGCATGGCTTGCATCTTGTGATCCAGACGGCTGCTCCAGATCCGGTCTCACGCCAGCCAGCAAGAAGAGCAAAGGGGGAAAGGAGGCCAGTTCTCTTTAAGGGCAGAAGCCAGAAGTTGTCCCCAGAACTTCCATTTACACCCCATTGGCCAGTTGGCTGCAAGGAAGACTAGGAAATGTAAAATTTTGCTGCAGTGCAGTTGCTCAGCTAAAATCTTGAGGTTCTATTACAAAAGGAAGAAGGAGGGAGTAAAATCTTGGGGGATTTGTCTCATCCTCCAAATAATAAGCCAGAGCATCGTTTGATCCAAGCATTTCTACCAGCAGATTTTTCACTCTGATGGTACTTTTTAAAATTTGGGATAGGGCGCCTGGGTGGCTCAGTTGGTTAAGCGACTGCCTTCGGCTCAGGTCATGATCCCGGAGTCCTGGGATCGAGTCCCACATCGGGCTCCCAGCTCAGCAGGGAGCCTGCTTCTCCCTCTGACCCTCTCCCTCTCATGCTGTTTCTCTCTCTCTTGCTCTCTAATAAATAAATAAATAAAATCTTTAAAAAATAAATAAATAAAAATAAAATTTGGGATAAAAGCAAGTGGCTTGGGCGCCTGGGTGGCTCAGTCATTAAGCGTCTGCCTTTGGCTGGGGTCATGATCCCAGGGTCCTGGGATCTAGTCCCACGTCGGGCTCCCCGGTCAGCGGGGAGTCTGCTTCTCCCTCTCCCTCTGCCTGCCACTCTGCCTACTTGTGTTCTCTCTATCATCTGTCAAATAAATAAAATCTTAAAAAAAAAAAAAAAAGCAAGTTTCTGACCAGGAAGACATGCAGACAATATGGGAAAGGAACCTACACTTAGCCTGTGGGAAAAAAATCTGCATTTTTAAATAGTCAGATCTATCTTTTATGAATTCTGCCTTTGTTTCTACATTGAGAAAGGCACTCTCCACTTGAGATACATGTCGGCCTTTTCTCTATAATTTTTTTCCATATTATTACTTTTTTCTTTTCCACCTGCAATTTTTTTGTTGAATTGTATGAGGGAACTATAACTACTTATTCCCAAGTTGCCAATAAGTAGGTTCAGACATTGCCCATATGACCAAGATTATCCAGAACAATTTCAGGTCTTTGTCAGTGTTAGCTGAGCACTTAGTACAGAGACCCAGTTCTTGATTTTAAGAGACAAATAAAGGAGACAAATCCTAAGCAAATCAGCACCGTTGAGGGTAATCAGCGCTGGAGGTAGCGTGGAAGGAAAAGCCTACAGGGAAGCTTCACGCGGGAGCTGACACTTGAGCTGAGGCAGAAGAGACCAGGGGCTATTTTCCAGGTAGGCAAGTGGAGGCAGGGCATTTCAGGGCAGGTTGCTTCAGCTCCCTGAGCCTTGGTTTCTTCATCTAGAAAACAAATGGGTAGAGCCTCCTTCATGAGCTCATTGTTGGCATTCAGGGATGGGACCTTGTGCTCGGTCTGTTGTGCAGCAGAGGACCCACCCGAGGGGCTCTCTTTCCCTCCCCTGGCAGGAGATGCCAGAATCCCTGGTTACATGACTCCTCCACCTTCATTCTCCGAATGTGCGGAGGCGGCATTTCCATGCGGCATAAGGCTTCTGGGAAGAAAAGCTCTAAGTTGGAAGGAAGCAAAGGCCCAATATGCCTGCATAGGAGTGAGGGGTGAGAGCATCCCTGCAATTGGATTTGGTCACCTTCACAGTTTCCACTGGAGGCAGACCCATTGTCTTGCTGCAAAACTGATTTTGGAGTGGAAAATTAGGGGGCAGAGCTCCAGTGACCATATGGTTAATTCACTGCATGACTTTGGGCAAGTCCTTTCCCTCATTTGATAAGTTTCTTCTAACTCTAGGACATCCACGGCATCCCTGTGGCGCCGATCCAATCCAAGGGTGAAGACAGGGAAACGGGGATGTAGACCTTTAAGGCTGTCATCCCACCCTTCATGGATGGAGTTCGCATACCGCCTGCCCCAATGCCAGGTCCAAGGCCAGCAGTTTGCCGTGGTGTGTGCACTAGGAAGGCACGTTGCTATAATAAGATGTGTTTATTTGAATAAGAAGGTCAGGGAGTTAAGTAGTTGGTATTCCAGTCGTATAGAGTCGTTTGCACAGTGTCACTAATAATTAAAGGGGGTTTTGACTAATCTAGTTGCTCTTCCTAAATATACTCTGCTCAAGAAACTCATCAAAGCAGCAAAGTAATCTTTGAGGTTATTAATCTCCTCTGCTTCACAGCTGGGGCAAATTTATTTGCTTGAATTAGCATGTAATAAACTTATAATAAAGCTGCCAGAGCCCCAGCTTGGTAGAGAGCGGCTCTGTGTAATGGGTAGTTACATCTAGGGAATGAGGCGCGGGTCCCAAGGCCACCACTGCAGGCCTGGGGAGGCTGTCCCCAGAGACCGTGCGGAGAGGGGACCCCAAGATGGAGCCGAAGGAAGCTTTGCAGACTGCTCTACCCTCCTCATCTCTGCCCCGCCCCACTGCCAAAGTGAGTAAGCTGAGGCTCAGGGGAAGGAGGATGCACCTGCAGTCACCCAGAGGGCACGGGCCGAGGCAGGTGAGAACTCAGATGGGAGCTGTGGCTTCCCCACCGCCACCACTTCATTGTTGGCAGTCCTCATGGGCAAGGGCTTCCCCCTGCCCCCACACCCTTCCACCACAGACCTCTGTATCCCCGACCTCCCCGCCAACTGCCCCTTCTTCCTGCCTTTTCCCTACACCACAGCCCCACCAAGACCTGTCTGCCTGCCTTACTTCTCCATTTTCCAAGGTCATGCTGCCTTCTGTGGAGGGGCTGTCTCGCTCTATGGGAGGGTGCAGAGTGTCTCCTTCCTGAGCCCTGGGGCCGGGGGGTGGGGAGGGGGTCTCAAATGGGAGTCTGAGAGTCTTTTCCATGTCCCCCTTCCCTCTTTCCTCTTTTTTCTGCCTTCCCCAGGGGAAACAGTTCCACTGGTCTTTGCTCCTTGAGGTTGAAGCTGGGGAGATATTCTCCCAGCTCCCAGGGACCCTCACGTCCTTGAGAGGAACAGCTACAAGACAACCCACCTTTCTGGTGCTAACACTGACCACCTCACACAGCATTCCTTTGATGGACTGTACCAAAAATAACCTACCCCATGCATGAGGTGGGAAAACAGGAGGATAAAGAGGACAGGCAACACCATTCTACCACATACACATTGGAGCTCCTCATTCCCCATCTCCAATCCCCCCCACTTCTTCATCCCCATCCTCCATCTCTTAATCCCCACTCTCATGCCCTCCCTCCATCCCTTCATCCTCATCCCCATCCCCCATCCCTTCATCCCCACCTCCCATGCCCTCATCCTTATTCCCCATCCCCCATCTCCACCCCATCCCCTCATCCCCACCCCCCAGTCCCTCATCCTTATTCCCCATCCCCCATCCCCCCATCCCCCTAACTCTATCCTTGCCTACTCTTTCATCCCCCAATCCTCTGATCCCTTTTTCTTACAGTCTTTGGGGAAAATGGAAAAGAAAGCAGAAGAGAGGCTTTCTGGAGTTTCCTCCGACCTAGGACCTTGAATCTTTCCTTCAGATACTTCTACAAGACCAGTGCTCTAACCCCTGAGCTACGGAGCCAACCACCCTTCAGATACTTCTAGGACATTGACGTGAGTAACACCCTTCCAGCAAAGCTCACACTCACAACCTTCCCAAAGTCGCCGTCATTTTTTTCCCAAGCAATAGATAATAAAAATATAATTAGTCATCACTGGGAGTCTTGAAACCCTAAAAGATTGAGAATTGCGTATCTAGGCCAAGTCCCTTTTTTGGAAGCCAGGCAGAATAAGTGACTTGCCCCAGGTCACATAGCTACTGAGTTCAGGGCAAACACTACAACTTAGGTGTTTGGACCTGCCTCTGGGGGCAACTCGGGGCATCCAGCCTATGGACTCTTCCAAAGTCATCAAAACCCTTCTAGAGTTTGTAAGAGCCTGGACAAGGTAGGCTGACGGGTTAAGTAGAAACAAGGTAAGCGTCCCAAACTTGCTTACGCAGTCACACATGTTGTGTGGGCATGCACTCTTGTTCCCTGTATTACCTGTACGGTAGAAAAACTGCGGTCCATAGCATTTCAAAATATTTATCAGATGTACTTTAATTCTCTTATCACCTGTTTACAGCTACCTAACACAATCAGACCATGCCTATGGGAAGAGAGCACACGGAACTGTGAATTAGGTCATGTCTCAAGGTGGGTGCTTTCCAAATTTGTGGCAAAGAATATGTACTTACGATATTGGAAAATATCTAAAAACGTTTATTTCAAGAAATAGAGAGGGAGGGAGAGGGGAAGGGAAAGGAAGAGAAGAAAAAGAAAGAAAGAAAATCGGACTCAGCATACATAAAGCCAGGGGGCGCCTGGGTGGCTCAGTCAGTTAAGTGTCTGACTCTTCATTTCAGCTCAGGCCACGATCTCGGGGTGGTGGGATTGAGCCCCGCCTTGGGCTCCCTGCTCGGCATAGAGCCTGCTTAAGATCCTCTCTCTCTGTCTGTCCCTCCCCACCCCCACCCCCCAAAGCGTTCTCTCTCTCTCTAAAAATATGTATGTATACTGTATACTGTATTTGATATATGTGTGTGTGTGTATATATATATATATATATATATATATATATATATATATATGAAGCCAGAGTGACT
Organism: Mirounga leonina; assembly: GCF_011800145.1. Taxonomy (NCBI): domain Eukaryota; kingdom Metazoa; phylum Chordata; class Mammalia; order Carnivora; family Phocidae; genus Mirounga; species Mirounga leonina. The sequence continues at coordinate 15,300,034 of NW_023270503.1, read as the reverse complement.
CTGGTCTCTTGGAGAGCTCATGGCAAGACCTCAGGGGCCAGTTCAGAAGCCCTGGCAGGCATCCTTGAGGGCTGACAGAGAGTGCAGACAAGGTGGACTATCAACAGCTTACGTCCTGATTTTTAGAACAGAACATCAAATCCCAGTAAGGACGTAGAGAGCAGAAAGCAAGAATCCCTAGGAGCCAGCAGGGGCGCCCGGGAGGGGCCGTGCCCGCTTGCATTCCTGTCCTAAAGGACAGCTAGAACAGGAAGGACCAGGGGGTGCCTGTGACGAAGGGGTGGTGTGGCAATTCAAGAAATACATTCCTCAAAGCCTCCGCGTCCTGAATACGAAGGCCAAGCGTTGCCTGCCTGATGCTACAGGCGTTGGGGAGGCCGTGCTGGGACCCCACTGTCGGCCCGGCAGGCAGCTCCCACAGCCCCAGAGGCTCAGCCTTTGACCTTGTCTGCCTCCACCCTTTTCTCAACAACGTGGATGAAGCAGAACAGAAGAGGTGCTTATCAAATTTGCAGTTGACACAAAGCCGGAGGGATTGTTAATAGAAAGGGTGGCAGAATCGAGACTCAAAAATATCTTGACAGGTTGAAATAACGGGCCGAAAACATGCAAAAGGGATAAACGTAAATTCCTGCATTTAGGTTTTATGGAAAAAAAAAAAGGTTTCATAAACATCAGATGTGAAAAACGGGGCTTAAAAGCAGCAAAGAGACTAGGTAGGAGCCAGTGTGACATGGCCCGTGGTCTAAGATCAGGGGAAGAAAGAAAAGAACAGAAAACAGCATCCATTAGCTGTACCAGGACCTCTACTAATTGCTTTAAATGATCGCGCACCGTTTCTTCGGGCGGCACCATCGCTGAGCCCCTTTCACAGAGGAGATGAAGGGGTCAGTGACGGGATTCGGTGATTATATGATTCACATCAAGCTACTAGTGATTCACATTAAGCTGTTGGAGCTCAGCTACAAAGTGGATGAAACTGGTATTTGAATTCAGGTCTTCCTGTCCTTGGGGCTAATCCTTCCCGTCCCCCAGGGGGTCAATCTTGATGACTCACTGAAGTGATTCCTTTCTCCTCACCACTAACGGTTTTGAAAATGGCCCAACATCCAACTCTGGCCAAGGAAGACATGGGGGCAAATACATTTAGGGAACTTTGGGTAAAGTTTTCCTCTTTCTTAAAAAGAACCCCTAGAAACACTGGCCCCTGCCCTTCTTCTGCCTTAAACCTTGCTAGCATGTGAGGTCTGGAACTGCAGCAGCCGACTCGACACCCTGAGGAATCTGGAGTGATAAGACCAGCCCAAAGAGGAGCATATAGGGTGCAAAAATAGAAATGCCCCAGGTCATTGACGGTTGTCTTGGGGCACTAAACTAACCAAAACCACTCCACTTTAGGACTTCTTCTTGAGAGATAATCCTTTTTTCTAATTATTTGAGCCCCTTTTGCTTGGGTTTTCTATTGTATTCTACCTGTAAGCATCCTAATACACAAAGCCAAGTGAGTCCCCTTTAATGGCCCTGGTAAGTGCTCTGCTCCAATCAGACCTGACCAGCATGCTGAGTCTCATACCCATGGCCCACTCCATCCCTCACCCACTGGCCACCACTAAGTAACAGCGACCTGGGGAGTCTGCCTGGAGAGAAAATACGGAAGGAAAGTACCATGATCATGTTCTTCAAATATTTAAAAGCCTGCAATTTAGAAGAGCAACTCAGTTTTTTTGGAGGTCCTCCAGAATGAGCTGGAACCACTGAGAGGCGGTGACGACGAGGCAGATAGTGTTTTGGTGGAATCAGAGTTGTCCTCCATGTGATACATGTCTGGGAAAGAAGAGAGTCTGCCATCGCTGGAGGTGCCCCCAAGAGCATTAAAGCGGCCACCAGAAAGTGGCTTTCAATTCCAAATTTCGGGGCTTCTGTGAGAGGCACATAGGGTAGTTCTAGAGCCTTCCAGGAAAATAATCAAGTAGAAGACCTGGTGTCTGCCATCTTCTCTCTCTCTCTCCAGCTAGAGTGAGACCCTGTCACAGAGAGACAGCTGTGGGAACAATCCTGGGCAGGAAATGTGGTAAGTGCCCAGGGGGGAAAAAGAGCCCGTGTTCAGTGAGAAGTCCAAGGTGGAGGAGGGCCCTTCCAGGAGGGAAGGTCAGAGAGGGTGGCCTGGAGGAAGGACATGTGAGCAGGGCTTAATGAACGGGCAGGATCTGGCTGTTCCCAGCCCCCGCAACATCCCCACACACGCGCATTCAGTTGGACCCACTGACTCTTTCAGCCCTGCAGGCTCAGACCCACCTCTGTTCCCAGGACCAGTCTTAACTGGAAGAATTCGAGGAAACCCCAACTCTAGATTCCAGGACTCAGCGACATTACCTGTGCTGCTGGTCTGAAGCTGACTCTGTGCCCCAGTGTGCAAGTAGGGTTTCCTGTTGTGTCTAAGACACTTCCTTGCTCCCTCGGTGCCTCGGCTCTGTAGGCGGGGCTCTGCGCCATTTGCTGGGACACCGCTACCTGCTGAGGGACGTTTGTTCAGATCCCCAGCCAAGTTGCACCAACCCTCGTTCCTTTGGTAATAGACCCCACCCACAACGTGTCCCAGGCCTGGCCAATCAGAGTACTCAAGCCCCTTGCTACAGGGATTAGTCCAGAGATGGGTTACGGAGCCCCAATCTGACCAGTCAGAGTCCTTCCCCAAGACTGTTCTAACTAGAGTTCATGGGGGCCCTGGCCCAGTGGATTACAAGAGAGGAATGCTGACATCTCGGCCTGGTGGTGGCCAGACTTGCTGCCAGTGGGAGCAACCCTGACTGTCAAAGGGGAGAAGGAAGCGGGTAGACTCAAGAGCAGAGATGAGGCAAGATGGGTGGATGAAAAGGGGGGTCATGGCCTCCTCGACTGTGGTCCCTGGATTTGCCTGGTCTCTTGAATCTTCTCAGACCTGGAGACTGCCCTCCACTTCCCACGCAATAAGCCCTCCTGTTTTCCTCAGCAGTTTGATAGGGTTTCTGTGAGTCAAAGAGCTCTGACCCATCCCCCAGCCTTTCCCATGGCTTCGCGGCTGCCCTGGTGCCAGAACCTTCCATCGGCAGCCACATCCGAATAAAAACCCCAGGATCTGTCTGTCCTGGCCCCGTGTATGGGGGTGTCCAGCCCTGCCCTACGGCTCTGTCTTGCTGATAGGTCACGAGACAGTTCCGGGCCCAGGCCTGGGAGGCAAAAAGAGCGTGCAAGGCAGGGTGTGAGCCAAAAGACAGGAGGGACGTGTAGGGGTAAGTGCACTCATGAAGGTCCCTCAGATTCGTTCAGCAACTATGGGTTGAGCACCTGCTACGTTCAAGGTGCTAGGTCCAAAGACTTAGCACGGGGCCTGCAAACTTTTTCTGCAAATGGGCCAAATCGTAAATATTTCCAGCTTTGCCGGCCAGAAGGGGTCTGTTGCAACACCTCAGTGCTGCCTTGTAGAAGGAAAAAGACACCACGGACATCATCTAACCCAAGGGGCATGGCTGGGGTCCGATAAAAATGATTTACCGAAGCAGGTGGTGGGCCAGAGTTGGCCAGCTGCCTGTGGTCTGCCAATTCCTGACTTAGAACATACAGTTGGAGAAGGGGATGGGCTATGGATCAGTAAAGCCTTGAGGGCCCGCCAGAAAAAAAAAAAATGTTACCCAGTGGCTGCTGGGAATCTTGCAAGGTGTTTAACTGGAGAACGGCGAGATGGCAGTGGGCTGACAGAGGGATTGGCTCGGCGTCAGCCTCCTCGCCCGGCCCTCACTTCTCCTTTGTGGACTCAGGGAATAGTTCCTGAATGTCTCCCCCGGCAGGCACTGTTCCAGGAGCAGGGAAACGGTGGGGAGCCAGGCAGGCAAGGTGCTTGCCCTTTCTGGAGCTTCTACTCTGCTAAGTGGACAAGGCTCTTCATCATCGAGCCGTAGCCCTGCCTCCCCAGCCTCACCTCCTTCTACTCCCCACCTGTTAAACCGCTCACAATCCCAGGTGTTCCTCCCCATGTCTCTAACTTTGCTCTTATCCCTTCCTGGAATGTCCTTACTGTCCCCCATCCACCTGCAGAAGTCCTTGGAGTCCAGCTGGGCTGCCCCTCCGGTGCAACCCCGCCCTCCACCTCCCCCCTGGGAGAGCTGCTCACTCCTTCGGGTCCCCCAGCACTCTGCACCTGCCTTAGCTCACGGGCTTCTCCCGTGGCACTGGAGTTCTTTGCTTTCTCGAGGACTGTCCCTAGCACCTGGCAAAGGCCTGGCACACAGAGGGGCTCAGTGTGGATGTTGCTTGAATGACCGAATGAAAATAGCTTGGGGAAAGAGAGCTGTGCCGGGAGAGAAATGGCAGCCACTCGAAGCCTTGGGGGAGGCCGTTGGCTATCTTAGGGGACCTAAGCACTTGAAACCTACAAGGGATCTTATTTGTGGGCTTAAAACTCTTGTCCAAAATTATTTGTTGAGTGTGAACAATAATACAGTCTCCCTCTCTGAAACACCGTGGAGAGGGCTCCTTTGTCTGATTAAGGGCTGCCGGGAGTGACTGATGGGCTCCCGCCGGACAGCTGAAACCTCTCTCCTCCTGACAGCGCGAGTGATAGCCGAGCGGAAACTGACCCCGGCTGACACACTCATCTTAAAATATCTGTTTCCCTGCGGCCTAGATAAAATAGCTGTCGCACTAAAAGTAAGGGCTCCACTCGGGGGGATGCTGGCTTCTCCCAGGACTGGTGATGGAGCAGCCTGTGATGTCAGGGTTCAGTGGAAGTCCAAATCAAACGGACCCTAAGAAACCGGCCCTGGATGAATTGTATTCCGGGAAGCAGCTCGGTGTTGAGCCTCCCCAAGGCTGGGCCAAGAAGAACGAGATCCGTCATCAACAACAGCAAGGAGCGTCGATTCAGCGTGTATTGGCAGGTGGTGCTAGGTTCAGTTCGGATCACAGAGAGTAACGTAGACATGGGCCTTTCCCAGCTGGACCTTGCGCACACACACAGGATGATAATGATCCCAGTCAGTGCTACGGGCCTTTTGGCTTTACAAAGAGCTTTCGGCCACAGCAAAGTAGGTAGAGCAGGTATGAAAATTATTTCCACTTCAGAGATGAAGAAACCAGGGCTCTGAGAGGTTAAGCGTCTGGCCCCAGTTCACACAGTGAGGAAGGGTCAGAGCAGGGATCCATTTCAGGGCTGGAAACAAACAGCATATTCAAAGGGGTCGTGGAAGAGGGGTTCAAGGAAAGGATTCTTCAAAGAGCTAGCAGCAGGGCTAAGGAAACACCGACCAGGAGGCAACCCCCAGTGTTATAAGGAGTGTCCCCCGAAGATGATATGTTGAATCCCTAACCTCATCCCTGCCCGTACCTCAGAATGTGCCCTCATTTGGAAATAGGGTCACTGCAGATGTTAATAGTAAAGCAGGGGCGCCTGGGTGGCTCAGTCGGTTAAGCGTCTGCCTTCGGCTCAGGTCATGATCCTGGAGTCCCGGGATCGAGTCCCGCATCGGGCTCCCTGCTCGGCGGGGAGCCTGCTTCTCCCTCTGACCCTCCCCCCTCTCATGTGCTCTCTCATTCTCTCTCTCTCAAATAAATAAATAAAATCTTTAAAAAAAAAAAAAAGTAAAGCAGACGTCATATAGGAGAGGGGTGGGTCTTTAATCCAGTATGACTGGTGTCCTTACAAGAAGCAAAGAGACAGAGACACGAGGGGAGAGCGCCCTGTGATGGGGCAGAGACTGAAGAGGTGCCCTGCCGGCCCCAGGAACCCCAGGAACCCCCCCGAGGGGAGAGTGGAGGACGGATTCCCCTCTGCGGCCTCAGAGGGGGCAGGGCCCTGCCAGCATTTTGATTTTGGACTTCTAGCCCCCAGAACCTGAAGAGAATACACTTCTGTTGTTGAAGCCAAGGGGTGACTGCAGCTCTAGGAAGTGAACTCACTGAGGCGAGCAGCGCTGGTCCCCCCGGGCCTCTAGGGGTTTACGTTACAGGAGTCTGGGGGGCGCGGGCTCCACAGCCCAGGGGCTGCCTGACAGGACTGGGGACCCAGCCACTGCCCCTCTCTGTCCCTCAGGGAAGAAGCTGGGCTTGTCGGACAAGCATCCTGACCTCGGTCTCCTTCCCTCCTGCAAGGCTCCCCGCAGCGTCTCCCAGCCACTGAACCTGAGGAGGAGCCAGGCTGGTAGAGTTTGCCCCCCCCCCACCCGCCCCGCGTCAGCGCCCCGGCCCCGAGAGAAGGCGGCCGAAGGTGCAGTGAGGACGGGGAAGAGCAACTCTCCAGCCTGCATCCGGCCCTTGCCGCTCCGCCACCACATGCTCGTTCAGGAAAGGGTCCCTAAAGAAGTGGAAGAATTCTGCTCCTTGGGGACCCTCTGGTTTCACAAGATGACCACGAATGCATGAGGAAGGACAGGAGTAGTAACACACGCAATAAATAAATGAGCAGGGAAAATATGCTCCTGGTTCGCCGAACGCAGGGTGGTCAGGGACCCTGTTGATACCCCACCGGCCCCCGGGGTGTAAAACAGGAATATCGCCTCCTTGCCAGGGAATAGCTAGAGAGCTCATGGCTAGCAGAAACAGGCCAGCGGTCAGGGCGGCCTGGCAAGGAGGACATCGGTGAGATCGGGACCCACTGGCCTCGGACAGTCCGGCCCAGGCTGGAGAAGGAGGAAAATTCTCTCCGTCTCGGGTGGGGGTAGGGGGGTCAGTGGGTAGGGCTCGGAGTAGGAAGCAGCCTACAGGGCAGGACACCTGAGTGGGGGAAGGGGCTGCCCTGCTCCCTTCACCACCAGGCTCCGCGGAGGCCTGGCCGTGTGGGCACGTCTGTGTGGGCCTTGAGCTGCCCTGCTCGGCGCCCTAACAGCTGCCTGCCGCTCTGGAAGCTGGCGGAAACTCTCTCTTGTTCACACTGTATTTCTGGGGCGCAGCGCAGGTCCCTGATGAATAGTTGCTGAACAAATGAAAGAGTAAGGCCCAGAGAGAGAGAAACACGGTGCTGGGCGGGGGGGGGGGGGGGTTGCTGAGGAAGAGAAATCCCAGCCCGATGCAGCTGGGAGTAGACAGAGCCAGGTCACACAGGTGGCCCCGGTTTGCAGGGGCTTCTGGGTGAAGCCAGGAGCCCCCTATCTAGGGGCACCCCCCACCCTTCGCAGGCATGCCTCAGAGCCTCAGGCAGGCTGAACCGGAGAGCAGCCCTGTCGTCTGACCCAGGCCTCAGCATCCCCACGGCACACTGTTGGGGCTCCCCCAGGCACAGTCGGCCCCTCAGCCCTACCCCAGGCAGGTGGCCTCCTGGGGCCTCGGCACAAAGGCCTCCGTCTTGGGCCCCAGAGCCCATCCACACAGCTCTGCGGGTTTCTCAGGGAAGCAGGCAGATGGGCTGAAGCCTGAGAATGTGGGAGAGCTCCTGCCAGGTCAGCAAAGGTCACGAGGACAGGGCCGGCCTGCTCCAGCGGCCAGACGGTGTCCGGGGAGAAGGCCTGCAAAGACACACAGACGGAAAGGTCTGTCCTCACCCGAGTGCTTGACTAAAAGACCGTCCTTCTCCGACTTGGACTTAAGCTGAGGCTTTAATTATAGCTTGTCACTCACGTGCCTTCCCCAGGAGGTGGCCGAGCCGGACGGCCACGGAAATGAAACTCTCGCTTCAGATGGCTCATTCTGTCTGTCAGGAAATTTCAAACTCACAAACAATAGTGTCTGCAACTGTCTTAGCACGGTGCCCCCAGGGCTCGAGGCCTCGGTCTGCCCCCCTGCCCCCTGCGGGCCCCCCTGCCCCCCCGGGCCCCCCTGTCCCTCCCCAGGCCGGGCCCCTGAGCTCCTGCCTGTGGCAGGGTGGGCCAGCCATCCCAAGAGGCCCTTCCCGCTCACAGAGGGAGAAACTCGGCCTGGTAAGGCAAAGTGACTGGCTCAAGGTCACCCAGCAGAGGGCTGGTGGGCCAGGGAGACCCTCGAGCATTGCCTCACGGCAGACTCATGGTCTCTCAGAGGATGTCCCAGAAAGGCAGGCCCCCCCGCCATAATGGTACTGACAGTTTGTCACCTTCTGGCGCCAGGAGCTAAGGCTCTCTATAAACCACTTCAGTCCTCACAGCACCCCCACGGATTGGCTATAATGACCTCCACTCTTCATAAGGGAAAACCAAGGCTAGAGAGCTTGTTCAAGGTCACACAGCTGGAATCAGGACTTGAATCCACATTTCCCCAGGGCAGAGCCTAAGCTCTTAACCCCCACACTCTCTCCTTATGTTTGTCCCTGGATAAGTAGATGGAAGGCCCGGAGTTCTTTCCCTTTTCCTCTGCCAGGAAACACAAATTGCTTCTGGAAGTTTCCAACAAAGGGCATTGCCCCACATCATGGAGACAGGCTGTCCTTGAGTCCTCACAGTGTCAGCTGTGAGCAAGAGGGTCTGGGGAAAGGAGTGTCCTCGCATCTGTCCCACCAGGTTGGCCAGATGAAGTGCTAAAGGCAGGGAGGGGGGCTGTGGATTCAGGGCAGGTTCCGGGCAGCTCCACCGTGAGACCCGGTACCCTCACTGGGCATCTTCACATCCCTCAGCCCCTGGGTCTCGGGCTGGGAAGAGGGTTAGGCCCTTGAGGGGCTTGGAACAGGACATCGGCTCCCTGGGGCAGAAGTGACCCAGAGGGGCATCGGGTATGCCCTGCCCCCAAACCTCTTTCCTACAACAGTGCACCCACTGGATTCCCCACTGGCGGCTTCCCAGAGAGGCATCGGAGTGAGCTGCTTTGAATTACCTCTGTGGCCAAGGTTTGGGAAAGGAGCAGAGTTTCAGCCTTAAGATGCTCCAGGGCAAGAGGACTACTCACTAAGGGGGCTGAAGGGGAATTACATTGGCCCACGGTCTAGGATTGAGAAGACCTAATCCAACTCCTGCTTCCCATTTGGCTATGTATGGGGTCCTTAGCAAGTCCCTGAACCCCCGTGAGCCTCAGCTTCCTCTTCTGTACATAGAAAGGACCGAGCCCCTAGCACATCTAGACCCTCCATGGCGTGGGGCTGAGGTGTAGGGGAGGGGAACGCTCTAGAGCCCTGGGGTTAGGCCTCTGTCTTTCTGGGAGCCTGTGCATAAGCCCTTCTCAGCTTTTCGGCTCTCCTTAGGTGGGACGGGAAGGCTAGAGGTCGGTCGGGCTCCGATTAATGCCCAGCAGGTTAAGCTCTGGTTAACTAGTTGCTCTGGAAGGCAGGGCTTAGTAGGAACAGAATGCTCTGAAGTATTTCAAAACGGCTCCTTTTCCCGTCCCTGTGCAGGAAGCAAGACGGACTCTTTCTCCAATCTTTACTGTAAGAACTTGGTAAAACACACAAAAGCTGCATATGGCTGGATCCCTCTGGAGTGTTTGTCTGTCTGGCTTGTCCACACTGAGCCTCTGGCAACCCATCAGTTACACCTGGAGTTTTCTACCCCGGCACGGTTCCTGCCAGGGCGTCCGCCTGAGGGTTTCTGCTCAGGAGAGTCGCGATTGTCTATACCCTCTCGTCTGTCTTTCCGATTTAGGGGGCAGCCGTTTGCCCAGTGACCTCCACTCCGTGATGGATCTAAGAAGAATTGCGGATTTTTTGTTTGTTCCGCATCTCACTTATTGTTAGGCTGGAGCCCAGTGTTCCCACAGTTACCATGCACTGCCGCCCGTCTTTCCAACCGTGCCACCCCCAAATGCCCCCCGATGCACCGAGCTCCTGGCCCCGTGAGGAGGCTAAGCAACAACTCCATCTGCACTTGGCGTGAAGGGTTAAGCCGCCTTCCCTAGTGGGAGGGAAGGCCCTGGCAGCCCCCTTTCTGCAGGGTCCAGTTACTGGGAAATATGCTCAAATAGTGCATTATAGTTTTATGAATCCAGCTCCTTCTGGGGTCCCGACTGACGTGCAGAGCGCCCGGGGCAGGCTGCCCTCCTTCACAAACCCATTTGTCATGGGAATTGATTAAGAAAGAGAGAGAGAAAGAAAAAAAAGACAGGCTGATGGCTTGATTGCATCTGTTTGGGGCAAGAAGGGGGCTGCCACCTGTCTTGGCCACCCTCAGCTTGGCTGGACCAGCAGAACTGCTGGCTCTTTGTCCCCCGAACAGGGACTCTCTGAGGAGCACCAGGGGATGCTGGGAGGAGCAGGCTGGGGGTCAAGATGATGGGAAAGCAGAGTCTCCCGAGCCTGAGGCCTCAGGGCAGTGAGGTGGCCGGCTGTGGGCTACCATCAGCCTTCAGGGAGGAAGTGGAGACCCAACGCAGCATTCCACTCCCATTCGACTCGCCAGGGGCTGCAGACCAGGGTTGCTCTGGCTTCAGGGTCAGAGGCAAAGAAGAGGGGCAGCCTTGTCCATCTCTGAGCAGAATCCTGCCACCCCAAGAGGCAATGGAGCAAATTCTAGGAACCAGAGGGTGGTATGAGAGAGGGTAAGCTTAGGGGCTCACCTATCCGCCCCCATCGAGATTGTCCCAATGTGGGAATGGAGCCTGCTCCCTCCACTCCTCTTCCATGCGACTGGGTGCAGAGGTAGAGCTCAGACCCCGAGCGAGGCAGCCCGATGCCACCTGCAGAGAGAGGGCTCCGGCTTGTCCCAGTTCCTGGAGAATCACAGCACTGCAGACCACTGAGCCCCACCCCCTCATTCGACGGAGAAGGGATTTGCCGAAGGGCACAGGGGACAGTAGCGGAGCCGGAACCCAGCCCACCTCTTGACCCCCAAGAAAGGTAGCAAGAGGGATCTCACCATCGGATGGTGAGAAAGAGGACATGATCCCCTGGCCAGGGCGAACAGCTGGATCCACCTTGGCTTTCAGCAGGGAGACCGAAGCCTCTCAGCCACCTCACATCCAGCCTGGGTTTGGGGTTCTCAGGTGTCCAAACCCCGGCCACTGCCACTGTGGGGTGAGGGACCCTGCAGGGAAGGAAAGAGGAGGGGAGGGCCGGAGGAGGTCAGCTGGGATGGAGGAGCAGGCTTGTTCACACATGGCACACCCAGGATAGATTTCTGTATCCCAGTTGAGGCCGGAAGAGTAGACTCATTGAGATGCCACATTGCTTTCCAGGGCGTGTCCCGAGGGGCCCGGAGCTGGAGCTCGTCCTCCTCGGAGGGCAGGAATCGAGAGGTGCGCAGCATCCAGTAGCCCCAGACGCGTGCAGTCCCCCAGCTGTACCCAAGGCCCCGCAGAGACAGCCTTGAGGCTGAGCCCCTCTCTCACTCGCAGAGCGTGGGCAGGCACAGGGTGGAGAGAAGAAAGCCACAAACCCCATCTTTCATTCCAGTGTGGGTGGTTTGTGTGCCTCTTTACAAATTTAACTGAGTACCCGCCGGTGGCTGGCCCAGGGATACCAGGATATAAATATAACCCAGAAACTCCTCCCGAAGGGGTTATAGTCTGATGATTGCAACATGGGGTTGAAAAAAGGCTGAGATGGGCGTGAGCCAAGGTGTCAGGAAAGCACAGGGCTCAGAGCCAGGGAGGAGAGGTGGTCCAGGAGGGTGCCTTGCAAGAGTGCATCTGAGAGGGAGGAGGAGTAAGCGGGCAGAGGGCTGTGACCTGCGGGAGGGAGGGGCCTGGAGGACTGAGGGGTTCGGGGCCATAAGCCCAGAAGGGGAGGCTGGGAGGTGGGCTGGCTGGGGCTGAGGAGCTTGAGCGAACTTGGGTGCTGAGTGCCGAGCAGGGCCCACCCCCTCCGGTCCTTTCCTGGCCACGAGCTGCCAGAGATGGCCCAGGGCTTGAGCTGTCATGGGCCCTGCCCCTGGTCACCCTCAGGCTGTCTGCTTCCACCCACCTCAGCCAGGCCAGTGGCCAAGTCCCCCTCACTTAAGGACGTGGGGCTCCCAGGGAGGGGGTGAGTCTGCCGCTGCGTCCACTCTATTAGATCCAGTGGAGAGATTCACCTGCAAGGCACTCTCAAATGTTAGACCCCCAAAAAAGCCAGGAGAACACCCACCGGGGGCTTGATGGCACTGACCTTCTGGTACCATTTGTCTACAACAGGAGCCCTAGACCCTGAGTGCACATAACAGTTGTCAAGGTTGCTCTCCCAGATCCCAATGCCTGGGCCCTGCCAGACCAGTTTCGGGTTCCTGGGGCGGGGCCTGGGCCTGGGTTTATTAAAAAGTCCCCCATGTGATGCTGCCGGCAGCCAGGGCCGAGAACCACCAGGCTCTACCAGCTGACTCGGGGTCCATTTTTCTCCTCCTCCCTGGCCTCTACCTCACCACATCTGTCCTCACCCAGCTCTCCTCCTCCTGCCTGTTTCCCTCTCCTTCTCCAAGGCTGACCCCTCTGCTCAGCTCTGGGTCTCATCTTCTCCCATCACTTCGGGGACCAGACTCCAAAGAAAATGATAATAATAGTCACAATAATAACAGCGGCCAATATTCATGGTGTGCTTAACAGGCACCAGCCACATGGGTTCTCATTTAGATCTGGCCCTCAGAACCACCCTTTAGGGTAGGGCCTATGATTGTCCCTCTTTTCACATGAGGAAACTGAGCTCCCGGGAGGAGTAAAAGCCCAAGGCCCCAGCCCTACTGAGATGCAGGACCAGGACTCACGCCCAGGCCCCTCTGCCCCCGAGGCCGAGCCCCTCGCCATCACAGAGGCCACCTGCCTATCCCCTCACGCCTCCCACATCTTCGACTGCCATAAACCTAGCTTCCCTAGCAGGCCAGTCTGTCGGTGCCCTCAGTCTGCAAGCCCCACAACAGATGCCAGTCCTGGGGGTCTCCGCAAGATCTGCCCAGATGGACGCTCCTGGCAAGCGCTGGGCCCCCCAGAGTTTTGGAAAGGCTTTGTTATAACCTGTTTATCTGTCAGTCACCCTGACCATGCAGTGACCCCTTCAAGGCAATACCCATGGCCTGACTTCTCAGGGAGGAAAAAGGGATCATCTGATTTAAATAAAGTTTAAAAAGAATCCAGATCCAGCAACTCCTACAACGTTCCATTGTGCCCAGGTGCTTGCTCGGTGCCAAAAGCATGCGGTCGCTTACAGGCGTTCACTCTACCCCCACCAACCGCCCGCGTCGGCTGGGCTTCCTGCCATGAAGACGATCGTGGAGATGCCTTTATGCTTCTTCCCGGGGCAGAGCGAGAAGGGAAGTGCGGCGGGTGGGGTGGGCGCGGGCCACGGCGGCGGCTGGCGCCTTGGGGCGCGGAGGGCAGGTTCGCGAGCGTGCCCGTGCGGCACAGGGTGGGAGGTGTGTAAAGTCGGTGCCTGGGCTGCGACGTGTGTTGGGGGTGTGGTGGGTGTATCTCGGAGCGGTGTATGTGTGTGCATTGTGCTGAAATGTGGGTGTGCTGTGCGGGATGTGTGTGAGGGACGGGATGTGTATTTGACATACGTTATGTGGTGTGTCTGTATAGCTTGTGCTTTGATGTGGCATATGACTAGTGGTGTCTATGTGGCCCGTGGTAGGTGTGTGGCCTGTCATAGGGCATGTGGAGCGATGCATGTGATCTGGTGTGAGATGTACGGAGGACACGTGGGCTCTATGGGACGTGATCATCCCACCCCTAGCTTGTCTGCCCAGCCTGGGTTCTGCACGAATCTTCGCCCACGCTGGTGAGGCTCCGAGACTACTCAGACCAGAGGAGCCCCATCCTAGAAGTGACACAACAGCCATCAGGGTAGTCCTAGACTCCCCCAGGTTTCTGAGCTGCTCAGAGCGCTGGGACCTGGGACCTCAGCTTCAGGAATGCCCCTGTAAGTGGCAATCCCCATATTTTCAAGTCTCTTTCCAAATCCAGGTGGACAGGGTGACGGCTGGAATAGGAACTAGAGACAGAATTCCCATTTATCACCTCCAGTTCACACTAGGCTCAGCCCCATGCCTGACGTAACCCTTATAAAGTGTGGGTTCACGTGGCTTAGTCTCAGGGCACTGTCTGGCCAAGAGCACAGCCCTGGGCCATTCCCGACTCAGTCAACGAGGCTCCCAGCCATGGACCCCAACGGCACTTATCAAAATCCCATTTGTCCTCCTACTTACTTCTTTCTTATCCTGCAACTCAGGTGTGCCTCTCCTCGACGCCCTGAAAAAGCTCTTCCTTCACCCCCAGTCCCTGAAAGCCTCCCCTCTCCTCTCCCTGCTCCCCCCACGCCCAGCACTTGATTGTGTAGATCCATGTGGCTCTCTTCCCACAGAGGGAAGCATTTTTCTCAGGGGGGGGGGTGAGGGTAAGCTGATCATTGCCGTGATCTCTTTGTAAGAAAGGACTGTCAGGAAATAGCACCTCTTTAATAACTGGATCCAAGCACACTAAACCAGGTGGCCTCTGTGAGTTGCATGTCCTCCTTGGGACCCTGTTTCCAAAGCGGATCGGGCAACCCTCAGCAACTCACTGCCTCACAAAATTAACATCTTCTAAAGAACCAGGATAACACCTGGGCAATGTTTTAGGAGAGAAGAATAGTACGTAAGTGAGTTATCGTTCTTACTTTTCCGCCAGCAAGGCAGTGCCCATGGCAGGGCAGGGCAGGAGGGCAGCCTTGCCAAAAACTGATGGAAAGCTACAGAGATCCCACCTGAAACCCACATTGGAAAACCAACATCAGCATTTCGGTACCTTCCAGTGACATTGGGTTGGGGTTTGGGGGAAGGCTGGGAGGGCGTGCATGTGACATTCCTTCCTTACCAAGGACAAGGAGGCTGACTCTCCCTACCCCACCCCCTGCCGCACCTTCTCCACCCACCCTCACAATTTCTGAGTCTCATTTTCTTCATTTGTAAAATGAAGATGACAACTGAATAAAACAGTGCCTTCCAAACCCATCTTTGGAACGAGTTCTGCTTTTTCTTACTTGATGTGAGACCTCGGGCAAGTTATGCAAACTCTCTGTACCAGTTAGCTCTTACTGTTAAACAGCCACTTCAAAATTTAATCGCTTAAAACAACAATCAGTTCTTATTTCTCACGAATCCAGCAGTAGCCCGAGCGGTTCTGCTGATATGAGCCAGGCTTGGCTGATCTTGGCCGAGGTCACTCCTGCATCGCAGGCAGCCTGCAGGTCGGCTGGGGGCTGGCTGGTATAGGATGGCCTTGGCTGGGATGACTTGGCTCCACTCCACGTCATCCTCCAGAAGGCTAGCCCAAGCCCGTTCTCCGTGGCGGTGTTTAAGTCCAAGACAGTGAGTGGAAACACATGTGGGCTTTTCCAAGCCTCTCCATTAAGTTTGCTGCCATCCCATTGATCAAAGAGTCATTTGGCCAAGTCCAGAGTCAGAACGGAAGAGGCCCTATAAAGCTACAGTGCAGGGGCGCCTGGGTGGCTCAGTTGGTTAAGCGACTGCCTTTGGCTCTGTTCATGATCCCAGGGTACTGGGATCGAGCCCCGCATCGGGCTCCCTGCTCCGCAGGAAGCCTGCTTCTCCCTCTCCCACTCCCCCTGCTTGTGTTCCCTCTCTCGCTGTGTCTCTCTCTCTGTCAAATAAATAAATAAAATCTTAAAAAAAAAAAAAAGCCACAGTGCAAACGGCATGGACATGGGAGAGGGTAATTAGGGCTGCCGATGTAACTGATCTGCCACACCCTCTAGACTCAGTTTCCCTTTTTAAAATCGAAGTAAAATTCACATACTATAAAACGAACCATCTTAGAGTGAACAATTCAGTGGCATGTAGTCTGTTCACAGTGTGGTGCACCCACCACCTCCTTCTGGTTCCAGACATTTTAAATACCCCACAATAAACCCCCCAAATCCATCATGGAGTTACTCCCCAGCCAACCCTGCCGCTGGCGACCACAAATCTGCCTTCTCTCCGTGGCTTTCCCTATTCTGGACATTTCCTATAAATGGACTATGTGACCTTTTGTTTCTGGCTCCTTCAACTTACCGTGTTTTCCAGGTTCATCCACGTCCTAGCACGTTATCATCGCAATCCATTCTTTTTTATGGCAGAATGATATTCCATTTTATCAATAGACCACAATTTGTTTATCCATGCATCTGTTGATGGACACGTGAAATGGTTTCACCTTTTGGTCATTGTGAATAATGCTGCTGAAACACCTGGGTACAAGTATTTGAGTCCCTGCTTTCAATTCCTTTGGGTACACACCCAAAAAAGGAGTGGAATTGCTGGGTCATATGACAATTCTATGTTTCCCTTTTTGAGGAGCCCCGTTTCCTTTCTTTTTAAAATGGAAACCATGACATTGCTTGGCAGGGATGCTGGGGGCGCTGAGCGAGAGGGCATGTAAAATGTTTTGCACAGAGGACAACCTCAACAAATTGTTGATAGAACTATTCTTTGGTTCCTTAATTCAATAACCATTTACTGAGCCCAGGATCAGGAATTATGTGAGGTGCTGGATAGATAGATGAATGTATAAGATACAAAATATCTATAAAACACATGTCTATATTTTTATAGATCTATAAATATATCCCCAGGGCCCCTTCCAGCCCAGACTCACAATGGTTCCATCCTTGCCTCTTGCCTGGTGTGTCCTTCACAAACAAGACAAAAGGTGCTCTCTCGCTCTCTCTCTCTCTCTCTCTCCCTCAGCCGATTCCCCAGGAGGCTGTGGGCTTCATCGTTCCCCACCTGAATCAGTTCAGACCACCTATTTCAGATCTGTCGGCTCTTATAAATGTAGCCACACACGCGCAAAGTGAGATAAAATGGCAATGTGATTAGTGTGTGTGAGTGTGAATGCTTATATGTCCCCGTCTCATTCCTTTTGTAAAGATTAATACATCAGAGCAAGCACTTACAAAAGGAAGGATAACAAACAACAACAACAACAACAACAACCGGGTCCAATTCTCAATAACCAAATGTCACCCACACGGTAAGCAATAAAATAAAAATATATGCATAGCAGAGGCAATATAAATATGATGTATATTTTGAAGTTGGGTAACAGCACAATGGCATAAAAATAATACCCGGTGGCAAATTCAGGAAAGCGACCTTTTTCAAACGCAGCGTTCCTTTGGGCTGCCGTTCCTAAAATATCGCGGCAGCTCGAGCAGTAAAGCAGAGATGGGTTTAAATCTGACAGGAGCACCGTGGTAATGAGGGCATGGAAATTCTTGCCAGCATTCTGGTGCCAAGGCAGCATCTTATTTCCCCGTCACCCTTCCCAGCCCCTCACTCCTGAGAACCTCGCCTCAATCTGCCAGCTTCGTCCCCTTTGCCTGTCACAATAATCCCTTACCTTTCAGAACTCCCTCCCAGACGTTATTCCATTTGACCTTTACGATCTGCCTCTGAAGATGGGAGGACAAGTATCATCATTGCCATTTTATGGATGGGAAAGTGGAGGCCACACCAGTCACATTAAACCTGGCCCTGCCCCTCCACCCTGGGGAGAGAAGGCTTCTTTTCTCTCTTAGGGACCATCATTTTCCTGCTCACACGTGCATACCAAAAAAAAAAATCATTGAAAAGATGTTCACAGAACACAGACACCTCTCCATGGCCCAGCACAAATCTAGTTTCCCATTTACTATTTGTTTGGAGAATACCAACCAATTTTTGCATCAGCCAAACAAAATATTATTAGAAAGCTAAATCTGAGAGCATCCACGTAAACATCAAAATCTATCAAAAATAGATGCTGTACCTTTCTTACTATGCATACTTTTTGCAACTCTTAGGCACTGAGGTTCTAACTGTGGGAGGTCCAAACATTGGGGTGATTTGTCCAAGGCCTCAAAATGAGAGCTCTAGAATTGGAAGGCACAGTGGAGAGAAGAGAGCAACCAGCTGTGTGTCTTTAGGCAAGTCACCTGACCTCTCTGAGTTTTCATTTTTCCCACGATGGAACAAGTAGAACTAGATGACCACTAAGCTGCTTTCTAGCTGTGAAATTCTCCAGTTTTATCTCTAGAACAAAGTACAGCACAGGAAAGCCCTGTGCTGCTCACAGAGGGGTCAGTAAAAGGATCCCTGATGGAACCCCAGCCTCTCATGCATTCATGTGGGAGGGGGAAAAAAGTCTGCTCAAGAGCAAGACTTCGATCCTGGTCCTAGACCGGCCCCTAACTCACTGTGGAACCTTGAGCTTCTCCTCTGTTAAAGGAGGAATTTGGACTAGGGGAGGATGGGAAATAAATTTCACATCACGTGCACGCTGGCTGATAGATGGTGCCCGCCTGGAGTGCGGTGTTGAGAAAAAATGAGTTTGCCTCCACCTGGAGAGGAAAGAGGCCCGGATTGATTAGTGATGTCTGGCACAGGTGAGAGAGGGGCCGCCGTGCGGGAGTTGGCCGTCTTGGGAGGAGACTGTCACAGAAGACGGCCTCTTCCAGCTTGACAATGCCCTGTGAGTAGCACCCAGAGAGCTGGGGATTCAGAGTCACCGAGGCACAGGAAGCAGAACTCGGCTTGTTCAACTGTTTTTATATTATCCATGGCTTGGGTTTGAATAATCTGTCCCCTGATACCACTGTATTTCAGAAATTGCTACCTAAGGCAAATTTTCCACTTTTAAACTCATTTCCTGAGTCGGTCTTTTTAAACCCCACATTAAATATTGATCTGCCCTGGAGAGATCTAATTTATTTAGTAGAGACAGGTTTGACTCCACGAGAACTGTCAAACCCAGAAATGGGGCCATGCCCCTCCTGAAGCAGTAACCAGGCAGGCTGGTGACAGACAAGCCAAGGACACTGGAACCACGAACCAGCTTTGGTCCTCTCTCGGAGTGTCAGGGACGGGGCCTGCCTTCCCCGTCTCTCTCTCGCACCCCAGCTTGTCAGAGCGTCTTTAAAAACCTTTTCGACAAGAAGGCATGTCTGAAAGTCAAGGCGTCCACTCTGGGCTAGCTGGACTCCCCATCCTACGCCTCAAGCCGTGCCGGCCCGTGGCAGAAACCTCTTCTGTTTCTGGGGCTGTGGCTCCCGGCTCTGACCTTCAGACTCTGCAACCTCTCCCTCGAGGCCCGATTCCAGCCCGGGTAGGTGGCATTTCCACTTGGACCTTGGTTTTAAACCTCAGCCCCTATGAGCTTTGACTTGACTGTCTTTCCAAATGACAACATGCCAGCTATCTCCCAAAGGAACCCTCTTTGTGCTTTCAATGAAGAGAGACAGAGAGACTCAGCCTGCCTCAGCCTGAGGACAGGAGCCCTGTGCTCACACACACCCAGCCGGGCACACCAGGCTGGATGCAAAGATCCAGCCTCCTGATCCGGCCTCTCCCTGGGAGCCAGCCTCCACCTTCTGCCCTCCCAACACCTGCTTCCATCACCTTGCACTTTGGGCTGATCCAGCAAATTTCTCTCCATAACTTACGCTTCCCAGCACGAACGCTGAGATTCCCTTCTGGGTTTCTCAAAGCATCTGTCTGGGGCCCCACAAACAAGAGTCCCTGCAGCAGGGAACACAGCCTATCTGTGGATTAGGGAACCAAACTGTAATTAAAATCTCAGTCAATTATCCTGCCATACCTCTATTTCCTCTGTTAACTCACCCAACAATCCCAACTTGGTAGGCAGTGCCGTTATCCCCTTGGGAAATATGGGGAAACTGAGGCTCACCACTAGCCACATATGGCTAATTAAAATTACATAAAATTTTAAAATTCAGTTCCTAAATCTCACTCACCACATTTCAAGAGCTCGATAGCCACACGTGAGTACTAGGGCAATATCAACAGCTCAGAATTCTAGAACATTTCAGTCATCACAGTAAGTTCTATTCGACGGTGCCGCAGGGGTAAAGTAACATCCCTGTGCCGTACAAAAGTTGAGGGCAGGGTTGGTATTTAAACCAGGGTGGTTTGTCTGCAGAGTCGGTATGTCTATCCAGTACCCTTTCCTGTTGTTGAAAGGAAGTCCAAAGGAAGGTGAGATGAGCAAGAGGTCAACCAAGAGATCTTCAAGAGTGAAGCCTTTTGGAGACAAGATATGCCAGAGACAGACCTCCGAATAAGACCTCTTTACTGGCTCCTGGTCATGTGACAGCTGTAGACAGCAACTTGAGCGACCTGGTCCTGATGCTGTCTTTACCCCATCGAAGGTGTCTTCCGGTCTGGAGGGGAGCGGTGGGGTTTGATCTCCATCTAGCATTTCCATCTCCTGTGACCCTGGAGAGGGGAGTCAAGCACACAGTTGGGCATAATAGAATGTCTTCCACACACTGCCATCCTCCTGAGACTTCTTGGAGATGGTGGAGGTCAATCAAGGTCATCAATCGCAACATTTTGTGCCTTACTTACAGTTTTTTTTTTTTTTAAAGATTTTATTTATTTATTTGACAGAGAGAGTCACAGCGAGAGAGGGAACACAAGCAGGGGGAGTGGGAGAGGGAGAAGCAGGCTTCCCGCGGAGCAGGGAGCCCGATGTGGGACTCGATCCCAGGACCCTGGGATCATGACCTGAGCCGAAGGCAGCCGCTTAACGACTGAGCCACCCAGGTGCCCCGCCTTACTTACAGTTTTGATTCAATTATCATTTGTGATACACCTGTTATGTGCCAGTCTCTGAGTCAGGCACTTTTTACAAATGTAATCCAAGTAAACTGTGGCTCCAGAATGTCCATAAGGTAAAAACAATTTAAAATAATCTTTGTCTTGATTTGTGTCTCTTCAATATTAAAAGGGATTTGAATTTTAAATCATAGCATCATTTCTGTTTTTTCACTGTGTATTTGTACTTATGCTTTATTTTTTAACAACTTTATTGAGATATAATTCTCATACCATACAATTCACCTATTTAAAGTGCACAGAGATTTTAGAGGACCTTTGTCATACCCACTAACAGTTGCTGTCCCACACCCTCACTCCCCAGCCCCAGGTACCCACTGATCTGCCTTCTGTTTCTATAGATTTGTCTGTTGCAGCCATTTCATGTAAATGGTGTCATGTACCATATGGCCTTCTGTGATTGGCTTCTTTCGCTTAGCACAATATTAAATGATGAGTAGTTCCTTCCTGTTTTATGACCAAATAATATTCTGGTGTATGGATGTACCACCTTTTATTTATCCATTCATAGACATTTGGGTTGTTCTCCTTTCGGGCTATTGCGACTAATGCTATGAACATTCATGTATAAGTGTTGTATGGACATATGTATTCATTTCTCTTGGGCACATACCTAGGAGTGGAATTGCTGGGTCACATGATAACTCTCCGCTCCACATGTTGAGATGCTGCCAAACTGTTTTTCCAGGGAGAAACAAGGAAAGATCCACACCTGATGAATGTCGAAGGGGCAGGAATGATGCTTGCTGCTCTTAGCCCTCCAGGAATTACTAAATGGATTGGATCCGAACAGGACGTCACGTTCTGCATGTGGAATGGAGCCAGTGCCCAGATCCACACCCTGGCTTCCCACCCACACCACCCAATTCTGCCCAGCTCTGCTGTTCCTCAGAGCTTTCTTCTTCCCGGGGCTAGTTGTCAGGTAAGACTGAAGTTGTAGCAACTGAGGTTACCTCCCAGTGTGAAGCGCTCCGTGTTCAGCTCTCCTGCACTAAGCCATCTTGCCACTCACCCAAGCTCCCAGCTTGCTGCAGACACAGGACTTGGCGTCCCAGGGAGGGCTCCCTTGGCTGCCATGGGTCTTCCTAAGATGGATCCAATGTGTCTTTTTTTAGGATTTATTTATTTATTTGAGAGGGAGAAAGAAAATCGCAAGCAGACTCCCTGCTGAGCGGAGAGCCCACCACGGGACTCCATCCCATGTCCCTCAGATCATGACCTGAGCTGAAATCGGGAGTCAGATGCTGAACTGACTGAGCCGGCCGGGCGCCCGCAGGTGGAACGATGTGCATTAAGACTTCAGCAGCGCTGTGACTGCTGGGAGTGCCCAGGAGGAGCAAGCCGAGCATTGCAGCTATACAAAACCTTTGAGAACTATGGCTATACACAGGGAGAAAACCATCTGTTTTCTTTCTTTTTTTAGATTTTGATTTGAAAGAGAGAGCACCCACGCAATTGGGGGAAGGGCAGAGGGAGAGGGAGAGACAGAATCCCAAGCAGACTTTCCACTGAGCGCAGAGCCTGACATGGGACTCGATCCCACAACCGAAATCATGACCTGAGCCGAAGGTAGACGCTTAACCGACTGAGCTCCCGGGCACCCTGACCCTTTGTGTCTATTAAGTAGAAAAGGTAAGACTGAGGTTGTGGCCGGTGCGGTTGGTTACCACCCAACAGCAACACTCACTGCTGGAAGCTCAGATCTTGGGTCACTGAGGTGCCCAGCGGGGCTGAGTTGTGGCCATTGCTTTCCTCTTTGTCCACAATTGGTTTAGGATAGGCAAACAGCCCAGGTCTGGCCAAAGAGATGTCAAAGAAAATTTGCTGGGGGGTATTCTGCAAAAAGGTTTCCTCTCTGATGAACAGGAAGCTTGCAAGGAAAGCTCTGCCACTTCTTTCCCGAGTTGGAAGTCATTGAGTGATGACACAGTTCTGGAACTCCTGAGCGATGACATCATCACGTGACCCTGGGCTGGGAGGGGGTGGTGAGGAAGGGGGAAAGAGGATGTAGGCATACCAATTCAGACCTGTCATTGTTGAGTTACTGAACCAATCATCTACTTCAGATGTCTTGTTACATGAGAAAAAAAAATAGTCTCAAAGAAGTCAGGATAATGGGCATCCGGTGGCTTGCAGCTGAAAGCTCCTGACAGAGAAGCAAGCTTGAAACCCTGCCGCAGCGAAAACCAGGATAGGTCACTGAGACTTTCACCCTGTCCAGGCAAGGCACCTGTCTAACCCGACCCGGACATAGGTGCACCTGAGCTCTCTAAGCCAGGAAATTCACGAGCCTCCTGCCTCTTCCTCCAGCACTTCCCCCTCCTCATCACTCCAGGACAACCTCACTGCCTTGCAGTGGGAGGGCCTTGGGGACGGAACCTCCCAGCAAATAGGGCAGGCCAGTCACTGCAAGTCCCTCCCTTTGGTGCGGGATGGTGGTCAAGAGAGGGAGCTCTGGAGTCCTGCTGTATATCCTAGGCTAGGTACTTACCCTCCATGCCTCCTGCGGGTAACAGTGCCTCGTTCACAAGGTGATTGTGGATGAAATGTCAAGTGCCTCTGACATGGTGTCATGGGTCCCCAAGACCACCTCAAGTTCAATGATTGACTAGAACTCTTCGCAGAGTAAAAAGCTGTTATACACATGATTACAGTTTATTACAACTGCTGGATTCAGGGTCCCCTCCAACAGTTAAGAGAAGGGTTAAGATGAACAAATTCTCTGGGCCGGTACTAGCCACGAAAGATAGATGCTAGCGGGAAACTGGTTTCAGTCCCAGGGAAGAAACAAAAACCAGCGTGGGTGGGGTTCATGTGCCCTGCAGGAAAGGGTGGCTCAGCAGCGGTGGGATGCTCCAATCTTGCACGTTCAAAGAAAGGTCTGGCCCCCCTGACGGGCTCCTGGGAGATAACCTCTAAGCCCTTGCAATCTGCTGTCTGATAAGACTGTCTTTGTTTACTTGGGGCCTTGGGCCACACGGGATAGTTAATGCTAACAATGTGATTCACTCTGTGTCAGCTTGACCTGGGGAGGGACTAGAGACTGAGTGAGCAAGGTCAGCCACGGGGTGCTCCAGGCCAGGTGATGAACCACCAGTAAACACCCTGACACCAAGACGCGGGTGAGCCCATGGCTGACAGTACGCCGTACGCGTTGTCACACCTTGCTGCTGGGAAAATTAAGCATGGTCCCCACAGCTCTGTTGGGAGGGGACAACTGGAAGCTTATGCCTGGTCTCTCCTGGACTCCACCCTGTGCTTCTTTTACCTTTCTTTGCAGAACTCCCATGAACACCATCGATCCTGAACAGCCATATTAACACACTGAACCTGCAGTTGATGCAAAGCCTTTTCCACATGAATTCGCATTAGAGCCAATTTTCTTGTACAAAGCAGCTGATATTTTTTTTTTTTTTAAGTGAGCGCTACACCCAGTGTGGGGCTTGAACTCACGACCCTGAGATCAAGAGTCCCATGCTCGAAAAATGAGGTAGGGGGATTGGAGGGAGAGATGAACCATGAGAGACTAAGGACTCTGAGAAACAAACTGAGGGTTTTAGAGGGGAGGGGGGTGGGAGGATGGGTTAGCCTGGTGATGGGTATTAAGGAGGGCACGTACTGCCTGGAGCACTGAGTGTTATACGAAAACAATGGATCGTGGATCACCACGTCAAAAACTAATGATGTATTGTATGATGACTAACATAACATAATAAAATAAATAAATAAATAAATAAAGTAAATATAGCAAAAAAAAAGAGTCCCATGCTCTACCGACCGAGCCAGCCAGGGGCCCCAGCATTTGATTTTTTAAACCTCTCCTTCTATTTGGCCAGTCAAGTTCTTCTCAGATACATTTGTACACACAAACACACACACACACACACACAAGCATCCCCCACAAGGCCTAAAGGTATAGGAATCTCCCCCACAAAACAGTCCTTTCTTCCAGAGCTCACCTCAGCAATATCAGGATGCTCATCTCATCTACTCAAGGAGTGCTTAGCAGATATTCATAAAGTTCCCAAAATACTCTATATTGGTTAAAACAAGCAAGGCCTCTAAAGTTAGACATTCCTAGGCTCAACTCTCAGCCCTACCACTTACCAGCTGTGTGACCTTGGGCCACTTTGCCTCTCTGAGCTATGGTTTCCTCAGAGTCTGACAGTGAAGGTTATGGCCGTACCCGCCTTCGAGCGGCTGAGCCTGGGGCCTGGAAAACAGCACATTCTTGGCAACTAACTGTAAGCGAGCCGCAGGAATGGTGCTCGCTCTTGTCTCTATTACTAGTCCTTCAGCTACACCTTCCAAGGTAGAAACAGTCTGAAGTTAAAATAGGGGTGCGGCCCTCCAGGGTGGACGGTGATGGATGGATATAGCAATCAGCAGTAGGTCACGGGGTCCTTTTGCGAAGGTCAGCGTGGGGGTTCCAGTTGCTCGAATCTTGTTGGGAGAGATTCTATGAAACAGGAGGGCAGACGGGGCTGAAGGAGAATGTCAGAGGATCTGGCATGGGCTGAGACCCAGACTGGGAGGACAGAGGCCCGGCTCGGCTCAGGTGCTGACTCTGGCCTCCAGGCACATCGCTTCTGCTGTTTAGGGGAGAATCCCTGTTGCACGGCAGCATTTGGGGCGGGGGCGGGGGGAACCAGAGAGGGGATAGGCGACTCGATGAAACAGAGTCTCATAGAAAATAAAAAGCACAGTGACAGTGAAGGAAGCCCCGAGTCACCTCTGTGACGGTCTCAACCCTCCAGAAGAGCAGGTCCATGAAGAGCCTGATGCGGTTCCACAGGGGCAGCAGGATGATGAGCACAGGGGACCGGACTTGAACTGCAGTCCGCCGCCCCCTGTGCACAATGGGGAAGCAACGCTTGCTCCCAGAGGTGCCTGGAGCGGCAGGTGGGATGGTGTGTATACACAGCCCGATAAACGTCTGGGCACCGTAACCGTTCCTGCTCCGTGGGTCAGACGCACTGCTCTATAACCCACCTCACAGGGGCCACGGCTCAGTGCGTCTGCGCACTAAGCTCTTAGGACCCCCACCCATCCGAGCCCTAAGGAGCTCAGTCTCTGATCTCTTTGGCCGGACTGCGGACTAAGTGCAGAGGAAGTTCAGGTACTCCAAAGTCAACAAAGACAAGTGAGATATGACGACGGTCTAACAAGGAAAGCAGGCGGAAAAGCTCACTGGGCCGGGGACTTGAACTACAAAGGTACAGTACTCAGAGGCCGCTCGGGGCTCGGGCGAACGATCGACCCCTCTCAGTGGACCATGCATCGAGTCACGACCAGGAGAGCCTCGAGTCATCGAAAGAAAGGTAAATGTGTTCAACACATCAATTTAAGAAGATTTAAAGAAACACCATGTTATACATTTGAGCAATGTCACCATTACAAACAGGAAAACAGTTAACGGTGAAAGTTACAGGTGTCTGAAAGACGGAGGATTGGGGCACCCCCTTCTGTGGTGATGCTGGGCAAACGGAGCTTCACCCAAAGAACATACTGGGGCCTTTTCACCTCTCAGCAAGGTGTTATTGAGGTAGAAGGAAAGCAGTGGACATGGGGAAGGGGGAGCAAATGGACAGGGACTTAGGGTTGGTCCTTCCATTTAAAAAAACCGTCTTCTACTCGCTGCTCGGCCGGAAGCTGGGCTTGCACTGGAGGAGGCCTCAGTTGGCCTGGATCTTCCTGGGGGCGCCTAGCGCATCCCGGCCCGAGCCCAGCAGCATGCGCTCCAGCTGCTTGCAGTGCTCCCGGAGCTGCTTCTCGCGGGGCAGCAGGAAGGTGAGGACCTTATTGCGCACAATGCCCCGGTCCTCTTCCTCCCTCAGCCGCTGCTTCACGCGGGCCGCCTGCTCCCCCTGCTGCACCAGCTCCCCGTTCATCTCGCAGAAGGCGTCCTCCAGGTAGTGGATGGCCTTCAGCACCTCCTTCTTAAAGTCCTCCAGCTCCCGTTGTACCCCGGCCACCTTCTGCTGCAGGCTCTCCAGGTCAGCCGGCGGCAGGAGGCAGGAAGGCCAGGACTGAGGGAGGGAAAAGTCTCCAGACTGGAGGCCGCTCTCCACCATCTTCTTCCCTTGTAAGGTGTTCACCTTCATGAGGATGGACCCAGCGTGGTAAGGCGGTTCCATCGTTTCTCTTCCCCGTTTGGACAGAGAGAGGGAGCTAAGAGACCCGTCTGGTCCGTGAATTTATTTATTTATTTATTTATTTTGCGGGGTGGGGCTAGAGACACAATCCTTTGGAGTGGAGAAACCCCACACATTGTGACATCGGGGCCCCTTCAGCCAACCAGGAGGAAAGCCACAATCCATTCATTTGCATATTGTAGCCTCCCAGGTTGGTTATCCAGGGCTCTGTCTGCTCATCTACCCAAATTGTCTTCCCGTTATATGGATTTTCATCGACTCATCCCCCGCCCAGAACCAGAGCACAGTCTCTCCATTTACAGGAGGGACTAACCGAGGCCCAGAGCGGGGCAGTAAACAGGCCAGTGCACGGCAGGCCGGGCCAGTGAGCCAGGAGGGGGTGCTCTCCCATACCCGGTCTCTGGGCCTCGGCTCCTCACAGGGAAACTGGCTCCTTGGCCGCCTCGGACGTCCTAAGATCTGCACAGCCTTTCCTTGAAACCTCTCCTGAAGCACTAACTGCCTTCACCCTGTTTTCCTGACCTAGGACCTTGTCCTTCCAGATCCCCGTGACACAAGAAATTCCATGGGGACATTGTAAGAGATGATGCCTAAGCTCACTTCTAGCTCTAAAAATGCTAAAAAGAAAAAGAAAGAATTTCTGATTCCAAATCCATACTCTTTTTTTTTTTTAAGATTTTATTGATTTATTTATTTGTGAGAGAGAGATTGCGAGAGCACAAGCAGGGGGAGTGGAAGGCAGAGAGAGAAGCAGGCCCCCCGCCAAGCAGGGAGCCCGATGTGGGGCTCGATCCCAGGACCCTGGGATCATGACTTGAGCTGAAGGCAGACGCTTAACCGACTGAGCCCCCACCCCGGGCATCCCCCAAATCCACACTCTTATAACAATGCCAGCATTCT
Organism: Mirounga leonina; assembly: GCF_011800145.1. Taxonomy (NCBI): domain Eukaryota; kingdom Metazoa; phylum Chordata; class Mammalia; order Carnivora; family Phocidae; genus Mirounga; species Mirounga leonina. The sequence goes on along the minus strand of NW_023270503.1, from coordinate 15,272,556 downwards.
AGATAATCTTAGAAGTTATGAGGCATGTACTTAGGTTTTGATGTGTGGTCCACGGCAGTGCTGAGGGTGAAATCCTGTCACTCATTTATTCAGCAAGTACTGAGTGCTCACTCTGCACCTTGACCAGGGAGCAAGTGTGAGCAAGAGGGCCTGGTGCCCACCCCTGCCCTGCCAGGTCATGCCTGAATGTCGACACAGATGAGAAAAAACATACGGAAGGGTGAACCTCTCACTTTTTACCTGAATACTCTAAGAAAGGAAAATGTTTCTAGCTAGGTTATGTCAGTTTAGTCCAGAACAGACCTCTATCCTGCCTATCTCAATGTCCTGAGCCGACTTCTCTCCTGGCCTCCAAGTGTGAGCATCTCCCACACCGTGCCTCGAATCCAATCTATCCAAAGCTGGACTAGTTATCATTTTGCCCAAACTGCTTCTTGTTCCAATAGTGACATCAAGCTAATGACGCCAGCATGGGGTAGCACCCACATGAGAAACCAGGGATCAGCCTAGACCCCTCTGCATCCAAGTGGCTCTGGGTTCTCTTGACTTTGCCCTAAGCTGAGCACCGCAGGACCAAACCATTTGGGCCGGGTCTCAGCTCCACCACCTATAAGCTGTGTCTCTTTGGCAGATGACCTCACCTCCTCCATAAAGCAGGGATGCTAATTCAGTGGTGTGCAGTCCCTGGACAGTGGGGGGACAAGGGGAAGGCTCTGATTTATAGCTGTTGCCGATTTCCATGGTGTGAATACTCCCACCATGGCTGTTTTTGAGCTACCCACATGACGTCTCTGGGTAGAGGTGCACACAGTCAGCTCTCCTGAGCGGTGCGAGCTGACCCCAGCCTCACAGGACGCTTGATGAGGACAGCTGCTATCCCTGGATGAGCACTGACCTAGTGGAGTGCCCTGCAGGAGGCATCAAAGAAGGCATTTTGTAGGGAGGTAATGGCTAAACTAAGGCAGAATTTTGAATCTCAGGATGGAGCAGCAGCTCCAATTATTGAGACAGAATGTTTGGCGAAAAGAGCACAGTTGTAGGAGTCAGGAGATCGGGAGTCTGGAATTGCCATAGGACCACGGGTCAGTCACCTAGCTCCCTTCTCTGTTCCCTGTGGTACAATGTGAGCAGGTGGGAGATAGCTTGTCTGCAGTCTCTAGTTCTAAGATCCACGCAGCTCGTCCTTTGAACCATTTCTGAGGCACGTACCGCCTTCCCCCTTTTTTTGTGACCTGGGATCTTGTCCTTCCAATCCCCGATGGCACAGTAAATTCCATGAGGACAAGGAGCGTGCATTTCTCATCCTATGTACCCGCGAGTGTCCTGCCTGGTGCCCTGCACATAATGGCTCTCAGAAAACTAGATGAAATGGAATTTATGTTCATAGGTGCCTATCAACGCCAACGACTCCCCTAGCTTTCCCTCTGACATGGCGCCACCTACTGGCCTGAGCGGGAACAGCATGCCTTTTATCCTCCTGCCTAAAATCCAGCGGGTGGGGAGGGGGGGTGCCTGGGGAGGTGGTGTAAACAGGCTTCCGTCTCGACTCGTGGTGTGCTCATTAGGGGTGTGTGTGCAGGCCCGGCACATAGCAGGTTCTTGATGAGTATTTTTTTTTTTAACAAGTGAAAGAAAGAACTTGTGTCTGTCTTCTGGTTTCTGTCATTTTTTAGTGTCTTTTCTGTTTGTGCCTCTTTCTCTCTCTCTCTCTGATTTGGATTCTCTGCCTCTTTATCTCCGTCCCCCACAGGGAATGGTGGAAGTCATAACCAGAACTATGAAAGAAAAGTAGCAAAAGTTAAGAAAGAATGGCAATCTCTAATCTCCCTGGTGCTTTTTAAGGAGCTTTCAGTTCATTGCTCCTCGGAACCAGCCTGGGAGGACCGCTTCCACACGAGCCTCAGCAGAGGTTGAGGGAGAACGAGCATTCTGCCCACAGGAGACCCCAGGCTCGGTGGCCTCCCGAACCTTCGGAGAGTCCTCAGCAGGGACGACCCGATGTGCACACGCTCTGAATGCTCTCCCCCCGAAGGTCTATCACCCAGGGCTGTCCTTTCCTCACAAATTTCCTTCCAGTCCCAGGAAAGGAAGGAGGAAGATCGATTTGGCTCCTTCAGGATGGCAAGGGCAAGGGCTTCTAGCATCTCTGGCAAGGCATTTCCGGGCCACTGTCAAGAGGGTTTCCCTGCCCCTGGCCTGTTTCTGCAGCTCACAGGCTCCCCACATCTCCAAAAACTGGGGAGTTGGGGGTAAGGGTATCAACCCCGCAGAGATCCAGACCCCACCCCCTGAGAATCAACCTGAATGGGTAGGGCCTCAGGAGTGGGCATGTTTTAGGAGTTCCAGGGTTGGGCACCCCTGGATCGGAGCACATTCCTGCTGGGCCCTGCCCACCCCTAGAGAATGGAAACCACCTTCCCCAGCTTCTGCCATGTGTGCCCTCCCATGCTTCTGCCTCTGTGTGTGAAATAAACCTTGATCCTTTTGAGGATCAAGAAAAGGGACACGACACAGGTGCACTCCTTCACATATGTCTCTTTCTTTCTTTCTTTCTTTTTAGCAAGAGAAAGAGAGAGAGCACAAGCAGTGGGGAATGATAGAGGGAGAAGCAGGCTCCCCACTGAGCAGGGAACCTGACGCGGGTTCAATCCCAGGACCCTGGGATCATGACCTGAGCAGAAGGCAAACACTTAACCAACTGAGCCACCCAGGTCCCTTCATATGTCTTTATTTTTTTTTTTTTAATTTATTTACTTTAGAGTAAGAGAGAGAGTACAAGCATGAGGGGCAGAGGGAGAAGGAGAGAGTCTCAAGCAGACTCTGCACTGAGCACAGAGCCCAGCGTGGGGCTTAATCTCATGACCCTGAGATCACACCCTGAGCCGAAACCAAGAGTTGAATGCTTAACCAACTGCACCACCCAGATGCTCCTCATGTATGTCTTTAAAAGTGAGGGATGGGGCGCCTGGGTGGCTCAGATGGTTAAGCATCTGCCTTCGGCTCAGTTCGTGATCCCAGTGTCCTGGGATCGAGCCCCGCATCAGGCTCCTGGCTCAGCAGGGAGCCTGCTTCTCCCTCTCCCTCTGCCTCTCCCCCTGCTCATGCTCTCTCTCTCTGTATCTCTGTCTCAAATGAATAAATAAAAAATCTTAAAAAAAAAAAAAAGTGAGGGAAACCCTCCAAAGCTCCTCAGAGCCCCATTCCTAACCCAAGCACTGGCTGGGGGTTGGAGGTCTTGCAGATAGCTCACACTAATCACAGGTCCCCTCCTGGGCTGGGGCTGGGCCTGGCCTCCCTGAAGCACCTGCTTCCAAATACAAGGACTACACTGGGGTTCTGTGCCCAAGTGAGACGGGGAGAATCAGCAACCAACTGGGGCTTCTGCAGAGGATAGTTATATTTGAAGAGGAAACAGCGGAAGGCCCATGCTTAATTCCCCCAAATGAATTACTAATGTCAGCTTTCAGGCGGAGTAGAGAAACAGTCTTCTAGGAATTCCTGAAAACTGGTCTATCTCTCCCCATCCCAAGAAAAACTTACGGAAAAAAAAGAGAACAAAATTAGAGCAATCTCTCACAAACACCGAAAACCATGTGGTTGGACATTTCTAAAGCAGAGAGAACAGCTGTTGGCCCTATCCAGAATATTCTTTTCCCAGAATCCCCTGGGCCTGGGCCTCCCTTGGCGGCAGCTGGCCTGGGTGCGGATTCGGCTACCCAGCCAGCGTCTCCCCAGATGTGCCCCTATCAGCAACAGCAATCTTGACACGGTGCATTTTAAATCCTATAGACGGTCTTTCCTCTGTCCATCCACCCCCCAGCCACCTGGCCCGCCTTCCATTCATCCATCCATCCAGGCGCGTATTCGGTGACATTCGCTGAAGACCTGCCCTGTGTACACTGAGTCAGCAAACAAGAGAGAGAAGACCCCTGTTCTCAAGCTGCTGGCGTTTCAGTGGAAGGAGACAGACAATAAAGTGAAGCAATCAAGAAATAAGGTGATTTGGGCTGGTGTTAAGTGCTCGGAAGCAAGGAAACAGGGCAGGGTGACTGAGAGCCTGGGGCGGGGGCGCTCAGGCAGGGCCTTTGGGAGGGCGGGCATTTGGGGTGAGACAGCATGGGGAGGATGCCTGGGAGTCACGTTCGGAATGGAAGCACAAGTGGGAAGGCTTGGAGGCAGGAACGGCTGGAGGAACTTAGAAGGCCCGGGTGAGTGGGGGCCACGAGGAGGAGGAGGGGAGGGGAGGTGCGGGGCCCCCACCGCGGAGAGACATGGGGTGGCACCCCCAGTGTCCCCCATGCAGCACCAGGGCCACCAAGGGCTACTGTAGCTGTACCCGCCTCCCGGCCCCGCAGCTGCTGTTCCAGTCTGGGGAGTGGGGACGAGGCTGGGCTGGGGGTGGGGCCCGGGGTCAAGAACCAGACTCAGTGCTGTTCCCCGTGATTGACCGACCTGGAGCCAGAGCCCCAAGGCGCAGTGCTAAAAATACCTGCTTCCCTCTGAGCCGTGGCCCCTGCCACCCAGCAACCATTACCCATCGCCATTTGTCATAATTTGACACTGATAAGGAGTGTCCGCGGGGCCGTGTGTCTGCAAGAGTCGGATCATCCACAGCCTGCCGGCCAGCTGGTCCTCAGAAACTGTCTGTGCCATTTCCTACCGGAACCCTTCCCCCATCCCGGAGTGCCCGCCACCTGCCTGCCGCCCGCGGAGCCCCTTCCCGGGCTGGAGCCTGAGCCGACCCGCCCCGGGGGGTGGGAGCCAGCGCATCCTCCAGAGCAGGAGCGCGCCGTGGGGCGCCATTGCAGCCCGAGGCAGCCCTGCAGCTCGGACGGGAGCCATCCAGCAGAGGCTCTGCCAGCCCAGGGCGGCACTTTAATTAAAATATGTAAAACATCTTGGTGGGAGTGGATCTGAAGACACAGGAGTGGTCCTTGGGCAGGAGACATGCAGGCGCGCCCCCCCCACTCCGCCTCCAGCAGAGCTGGCCCTTCTCCAGCCCCGGAGGCCCAGGCTTGTGCCAGGAGCGCCTCCAAAGCAGGCTGGGGCACGCCGACGACTGTCGTGCACCATCCACCGCTCCGCTGGGCACGGAGCTCAGGTGGCGCAGAACAAGCCTCACAGGAGAGGAGCCCCCGGGGTCCGCAGACCAGCGGGGCGGCCCCGAGAGCGCGCCAGGAAGGGCCCGACGTGACCCCAGCTGCAATATTCTATCCTCACCCTCAACGCTGGTTTTCCTAAACGACCCTTGGGGACGCTGGTACACGGACACTTCCATCGACTCCTCAGCAAAGCCATTGCCATCCCCCAAACGAAGACAGGCCCAGGGTTTCCTCTGCACTCCGCCGGCCTTCTGTGTGGGCAGGAGCCGTGCTCTGCGCTGTTCAGGGCCGGCGCGAACAAGCTTTTTTGCACAAAGATCAAATCAGAAAAAAATATAGGCCCAAACTTTTAATCCCCATCTTTTCTTTTCTTTTTTTTTTTAAAGGTTTTATTTATTTATTTGAGAGAGAGAGAATGAGAGAGAGCATGAGAGGGAGGAGGGTCAGAGGGAGAAGCAGACTCCCCGCTGAGCAGGGAGCCCGATGTGGGACTCGATCCAGGGACTCCAGGATCATGACCTGAGCCGAAGGCAGTCGCTTAACCGACTGAGCCACCCAGGCACCCCTCCCCATCTTTTCTTAAAGTCAGAAAATGCCATTGTGTTAACCATCCTTCCTTTTTGCCCATCGAGAAGGAATCGGTGATTCTGACTGAAACGTCAGGACCTGCCCAGATACTTACAGCACATTTCCTCGGCAACGACACAGATCGTGCGGAGTGTTGAGGGGCCTGGGGAGGCCAGCTGCGCCCTGACCCCCGCCAGAGACCAGGAAGCAAAAAGAGGCCCATTGGGAGCTCCCGTTGTGGGGAGGCAAGAGGCAGGGCTGGGCTTTGGAGGCGAGTCTCTGGGGAGAAGCCACAGAGCGTGAGCAGGAGGGTGCCGTGGGCCCAGCGTTGCGTGAGCGGCGGATTCTCCTTCCCACCCGCAGCCCTCCTGAGAGGAGAGCCGGCAGGAGAGTGGGCCAGGAGGGAGCCCAGGGGCTCTGTAATAACCCACCCTGAGAGGAGCTGCGGCTCCCTCGGGGCCGCACCCTCTGGCCCTCACCCCTCTGGCCTGGGCCCACTTCCTCAGGCTGGGCTAGAGCCACTGCCTGCCTGTCTGGGTGTCAGGCTGAGTTATATGAGCTTAAAAACCAAATCCCCTCCTTCCTGGGTTACTTAACTGTCTGTCTGGCGAGGCCAGGGGATCACTGGTGAGAGATCCCAGGGCCTGCCTGGCCGCTCCTGACAGAGGAGCTTTGATCACCTGGAAAACTCCAGACACCAGGATTCCTAATGATGAGTAATGACCTCAAACCCTCGGAAAGTTACCAAGCGCGCCGTGCGGCGGGGACACACACTGCTTCCCACAGACCTGGGCCAGGGAGACGGGGTGCGGGCATCCTGTGTTCTGGGGCGGAGTCGGACCCCACTCCCACCCCAGCCAGGGTCCTGCCAGCTCACAGATGAGGCAGAGGTGTTTCTGGCTCCAGGCACTTGGCTGTCACAAGGGATGGTTTGGGGTTCGAGGGCTAGAGTTCATCTTTTGTTCAAGAGTGCAGCCCCTCATTCATTCATTCATTCATTCATTCAACACACATTTACTGAACGACTACGATGAGCCAGGCATGGTGCTCGCTGCTCAGGCAGGAAATGGCTAAGATGGGGCATCTGTCCTGAGAGAACTTGGGACCTGGCACGTCCAGTGTTACAAGCTCTGGAGAGGCTGAAGGGCTCCAGACCACCCAGAGCAGGGCGCTCCAAGTTAGACGGGCACTTCTCCCAGGGACGAGCAGCAGGCTGAGGATGGAGTTTGAAGATCCCAGGCCCTCCTAGGCTTGAGGTTCAGTTTGATCCTGGGTGAGCCCCCAGCCCTAAGTCTTACCCACATCCCTCCGTCTGGAACGTCCTCCTGCTCTGAGGTTGGCTGGGAAGATGTCAACTGTGAGTCCTCTGTTTTGGCTTCATAGACACTCAAGGCCAGCGATTCTCGAACTCTGGTATACATTACAATCTTTGGGGGGAAGTGTTAAAAGTCATTTTTAAGGTTTGTATTTCTCCCTTAAGAGATGCTAATTCAGGAGGTCTTGGGAGACTGGAGTTAGGGTGATCAATCCTCTTAATTTGCCCTGAACCAAGGAGGTTCCTGGGATGTGAGACTTCACGTTTTAAAACCAGGCCTGTCCCAGGAGATCTGGGACAAGTCACCCTGGCTGGGGCAGACACTGTTAGTCTCTGCCCAATAACATTCCTTTCTTCCTTGGGTCGTAGAATTTTATTTTGATCAGGCAGTAACATGCTCAGGGAAAGTGAGCCATCACCCAGCCCCAGGCGCTGAGCCTCGATGCATCGATGCATTCAGTAATGCCATTCCCCATTGTTACTGCCTCTCACCCACTTCATACCAACGAGTTGTAAAGAGAAGACTTATGGAAAAATATTACGTCTGATGTAAAAGAGTGAGATTCAGGAAATGGCGGCGGGGGGTGTTGGTGAGGAGGGTCCTGCCCCTTTTCCTGCCTTGGACATAGCTGTCTGAGAACATGATGGTTGGAACTGTGGCAGCCATTCTGCAATCATGAGGCAACAAGCCGAAGGATGAGCAATTAGATAAAAAGATACCCCCCATTTTTTACAACATAAACACTAAACCTCAAATTATCTACCTCCAGTCTAGTTGATAATGTGATTAAACGTCTTTCTTGTTCAAACAATGGTCATCTGGCATTGTGTGTTAATTGCAGCCAAGCACATCATGACTATTACAGAGGACCTCGAAATTAATATTTTTAACAAGATCCCCCAAATTGTTCTGATGCTCTCCATCAAGCTAGCTAATCCAGTGGTTCTCAAAGAATGGTCTTTGTATCAGCAACAATCAGCATCACCTGGGAACTTGTTAGAAATGCAGATTCTCAGACCCAAACCAGACCTTCTGATTCAGACCCTCTGGGAGGTGGGGCCCAGCAGTCTGTGTTTTAAGAAGGCCTCCAGATGATTCTGAAGATTGCCAGTTTTAAAATCATTGAGCTAAAGGGGCGCCTGGGTGGCTCAGTTGGTTAAGTGTTGGTTAAGTTGGCTAAGTGTCTGGATCTCAGGTCTTGAGCTTGGGGTTGTGAGTTCAAGCCCCATGTTGGGCTCCATGCTGGGTGAGGAGCCTACTTAAAATAAATAAATAAATAAATAAATAAATAAATAAATAAATAAATAAAT
>NW_023270503.1:15102681-15264251 GCF_011800145.1 Mirounga leonina | reverse complement strand
AATAAATAAATAAATAAATAAATAAATAAATAAATAAATAAATAAATCATTGAGCTAATCAGTATCTGAGACTCCCTGACTAATACTGGACCCCAAAAACTTCTGGAGGAGGTTTTTAAACTTAACCCATGTCACACCTCCTTCCTTGCTCCGAAAATAAGGTGATAGGTCTTCTCACCTTCTGTGCTTTTTCTCCTCCCTCCCTAGTCGCTTCTGCAGGGCATCTTGTACTAGTTGGATGCTTTGGGTCAGATTTACTGGCCCAGGTGATCTTCAGCATGCGGTGATAGGGGAGGGAGGGAGGCCTTCGTGGTCAGAGCTGGCCAGGGCAGCCTATGGAGGGAGAGTGGACATCAGTGTCCCCGACCCAGTAATCCTGGCTGAGCATGTCTAGCCACCACGAATGCCCGCTCATCAGACATCATGTGGCACCTCGGAGAACCAGGAGGAGGCCAAGGGGCAGCCAAAGCAGCTTCCACTTCTCTTCCTGCCGCAGGGAAGCTGTGTTTCAGCTGGCCTTTTATATTCCAGGGAGTCCCCCACCTCTCCACATAATGAATTACTCAAACCCCAGTGAGAGTCCAACAGGCAGAAACTGAACAATAGACCTCACGTGGCGTGGGGAATCCATTCTCAGCTAAGAAAAAATTAGTAAGTCCCTAATTACACTTCGTCGTTATAGTACTTTTTTCAGCATTTCACATAGGCTCCTGCATTTTGTTATTGTTCTTCACGACTGAATACACTGTCAACTGATTCTCCTGTACGCATCGCATTATTAATAATAATTTACTAAAAATAAAAATAATAATAATAATAAATCCTACCATTCATTTAGTGCTTTCCACGTGCCAGGCCCAGGGGCTTCGCACACACACTATCCCTTTGAGGCCGAAAAGCCACCTGCCTCGAGATGCTACCCGAGGCTCATCTTGGTCCCGGGTGAATTAGGTGTGTAAGTCCATTAGCAGTAGCTTCCTTTTGTCCATCTTCCATTCGTGTGTATCAGATAAGGCTGACATGCCATCCACTATTTAAGCACCTGCACCACTCCGTGGCAGGGGCCAAGTGGGCCACACTGACCTACCTGTTGGCCAGCAGCCCCCACCCCCACCCCCCGGGATGGCTGAGAAGGCTGGTCATCAGCTGAGGTTCTACACCCCAAATCCAGCACATGGAAGGCACCCAGTGGTTCTGAAGTGTGTCGTCAGAAAGTGAGGGTTACGCCAAGTCCCACCTGGCCTATCTCTGCTCAGGGGTCCCTGATGTCTCTGGCTCCCACTCACTCCCATTGGTCTTGTGTTGGGCTCCCCCAATCCCTGGCCAAGCCCTGTTTTCAGGCCACCAGCAACCAGGGACGCTTCCCAGGAAGAGTGGGGCTTTACCGGTATTCGGATCCCGCGCACACCCACGGGCAGACACACTTCCATCTCATGATGATCACTGGCCTCACACGTCCGCGGCTGACCTCACGATGAACACTTTTCTCGGCTATAATTGTTTGGTTATTATTACAACTGAGACCTGGATACCCAATGGCCCCTCTCAGTAGGACAATGACATGGGGTGCTATGAAGGACATGACAGTTGGCATAAGCAGTAAAGCCAGAAAAGGCCAATGAGCAGAAGGAAACATTTCAGACTATCTTAGGGCCCTCCCACTAAGGGGAGACAAGGTAGTACATGAGGGCTGCAGAGCTAAGCAAAGAAGACTCTCAGCTGCCAAATTTGCGGTGGTTCCTGCAGCCAAGCCATCAGGGCCAAGCAAGCTGGCTCCTCCCACACCCTATGATGACTGACAGCAAGTAGCTGCCCCCCTCCCACAGCGCCCCCTTTCCTTCTGCTTGCTAGCCTGGGGCGTCTGAGCTGCTCCCCTCCCCACCAGCTACATAAACACTTTCTCGCCACAAGCCGGGTATCTCCAAGCCACCCGATGCCCGTCCAGGGGCTAGAGTAGAAAACCCCGAAGAGGGCCTATGGGCCTGGCTTTTAAAGCCCCTTTGGTGCGATTCACGGCACTTGGGTTGGGGAGGGGTCAGAATGATCACTCGGGTTGGGGAAGACAGCTCAGCAGAGCTTGGCCGCAGCTTCCCAGGGAACTGCTTCTGAGACACAGTGTTTCAGGCACAAGGAAAACTTCCGCTCCACGGGAGAGACGCTAACTGCAAACCCCTGCCAGGGTAGGGTGCTTGCTAGAGCCCAGGAAGGGGCCGCTAGGGCACCCTAAGCACCCTCAGAGTCACAGAACCTTCGAGAACCAATCACCTTCTGCAGAACGCACCTCCTGTCTGAGCTGCAGCTTCTTCTCCCCTGTGCTTGCCGGCGGAGGTCAGAGTTCACATCAAATGTCATTAATCATCCTCCCGGGGGCTGGGGGCTTCGTGGACAGTCCTATTAATCAGAGGCCTATCACACCCGCAGTCTGGCTGGGTCGCCATTGTCCTGTTTCTCACCTATCATCGGAAGATTAGATTATCAGTGACAACTGAGACACCCTTTGAGTCACAGGGAAGCCAGAAAATGGGGTTGCTTCTATTTTTTTATTTATCCTCCTGGTTTGAGGATGAGCTGTTTCTTGTCTTGTCACACTGCATCCTTTTCTTCAAAGCATCAGCTTTAGGAATCCAATTTGTCAAACTGGACAATCATTGGCAAATCCATAAAAAAAAAGGGGGGGAGTCTCAGCGACTTTATCAAAAGAGGTAAAATAAAGCAGAAGGTTTTAAACGGAGCCTGAAAGGATTAGAAAATAAGTTGCATTTCAGAACAATTAATCTCGGGAAAGCGGGGGCTTTGTCAAAAAGGAACAGGCAGACATGTGTCTGAAAGGGATTCTGGAAATCCACATCGGGGTCTATCCAGTGCTGGGCATGATCCCTCTTCCAGAGCAGGGGTCAAGGTGAGACCCGGTGCTGAAAAAGAACAAGAAAGAATGTCCTGTGTGCTTTTTCCTGACTTTCTGCCTACCAGCAGCCATGGGGGCAACACAAAGCACACAGCTCCCCATTTCCCCCAGCGCTGTGAGGGTCCCGGTGACAGAGCCCACCCTAGTGGCCGCTGGAGGGGGTTATCCAGGAAGGGGCGCTTTCCTGCCCTTCCAAAGTGCGGAGATCAGGGGAGCCCATGTAACACCTGAATCAGTTAGATCGGACAAGCCTTGGCGACGTGGCACCCAGGGGCTGCAAAGCCAGATACCCAGGGGGCTGGGGGGCCCGAGAAGCAATGTGAACCCAGGGTGGGGTGAGGCCCACAGGCCTGCTGAGAGGGTGTGAGGCCCCATCCTCTACTCATTGTCGCCTGGTGGGAAAGGGACTTCAAATCCATCAGATCCTCCTGGTTTTCACGAGATTCTGGGGACCGGGGTTTTTATGTGAACACTCCCTGTTTTGAGTGTCGGCAATTGACTTAAACAAAAAGGAAATCACTGTGCATACTAAGCAAAACCTGTCGGGGGGCCCACTTTGGCCCCCTCAAGTAGGATTTATGAAACTGATCTAATCTACCCGCCTGGGTGCAAATAAAGACCATGGGGCACAGAGAGGCTGAAACTGCAGAGCTAACACAGCTGTTTAGAAGCAGAGCCAGTTCGAGGGCCTGGTTCTTCAGACTCCCAGACCAGTGCTCTCTGCTCCAGACCTGAGCCTATGAACCTGTAAGTGACCACTTAGCAGGTACAGTCATCCAAGGGCAATAAAAGTGATTAGAATTAAGAGGAGGGCCTGGATCCCACATCACCTGAAATCAGAGAAGGGACTGAGTTAGACAAGTCTCAAGTGACCGTTGCACCTTTGATAATGTTGTCATTTAATTTTGCTGCCTGACAAACTAGCTTTGAGTGATTCTCTGTGTGGCCGCTGTAGAGATGTGGGGCAGGAGGCCAGGGAGGGCTGTGAGCTCCGGGGGGGTATATTAGCCACTTGGCCACAGCCCAAAGCTCGAGCTCGGGAGCCAAACGACCCAGTTCAAATCTTGGTTCTGCTACTTATGAGCTGTGTGACCTCCAGCAAGTTACTCAATTTCTCTGATCCTCAGTTTCCTCATTTTATGTATTGATTTTTTTCAGTTTTTTTTTTTAAGTAAATGCTACCTCCAACATGGGGCTCGAACCCCACTACCCCAAGATCAAGAGTTGCATTCTCCACCAACGGAGCCAGCCAGGCGCCCCTCCATTTCCTCATTTTAAAAACGGGAATGATGAGATATCAACCTCAGGAAATCGTTGTGAAGAATAAAAGTGGCACAGAACAGAGCCTGCCCTGTGGCAAGTGCTCATTAAATCGTTGTTGTTATAATACGTAATCATAATTTATCTAGTCCTCAGTGGTGCCAGATATGAAAACACAACACTGGGATGTTGAGTCTGGACGGAACCTTAGAAACCATTCTACTGCGACTGTCTCATCTCAGAAAAAAACAGTGGCACGCAGACGGCAAGGGCTTTATTTTCTGCAATGAGCACATTCGAGAACCTGTGTATCCCCAGAGACGTGGTTCATTTTTGACCACATCCACAGGTCTGTGCCAACCATTTCGTTTTCCTACTGTGACCTCATTGGAAGTAAGAAAGTTTCTGCTATAAATGGGTTTAAGGCAAAGCATACGAGCCTTCGGGCTCGCAGATATTTCACCGCGTGGGCCCAGTGGACACTGCATCACACCTCCATGCCAGAGTGCTCGTTCCGGAAAGATTTGTGAGACGACTCGGGGCCGTATTTGTCCACCGCAAGTCTGTGACCAGCTTCATTTTTAAAAGCGCTTGTTCTCCAAGGCAGTTTGTGATCTTTAGGGAGAAGATGCGCCTCGAAGTAATTTCCGTATTTGGGGAAAGACGTTGTGGCTTTATGGCCAAGCCTTGATCATCTCTGAAAATTGAACGCTGGCCACGTGTTAACGGTTGACAAAACCTGACTGGTATGGTGTCTGTCTTTACTAGGGATTAAATAAAGACTTCCAGCGGCGGTGGGGGTAGGGGGCCTGGTATGGAGTGGAAGGCCGAGATTTGGTGCTGGATGGCTCTGGGGACAGATCTTGATTCCTCACTTGTCCCTAAGGCCATGAGATCGTTTCTTAAACTCTGAGTCTCCAGTCCATTCGTGCATAAAATGAAGGAAATAAAACCCACTTCATAGGACTTTGTGAGAACCCAAGAGAAAATGTATGCTCTTGGGAGCTGTGAGCTCCCTTCCATCTCACTGCATTCTCTTGAGAAATAGGACCTGTGTTCATGGGAAGACAAGACGGTGTTACCCATGGACAGGCATTCGCTGAGTGACCCCTACAGAGACCCCTGGTTAAGTGCCAGGATGAGTCAGCTCGGGGCCAAATTCAGGTTAATGTCAAAGGAGAGGAGAGAACAATGGACACATTCATGCTCTGATGCTTCTGTTTAGGCTTCTGGTCTGAAAGCCAACTGTTGACTTGTTTAAAGAAGAGTTTCCACCCTCCTAGGAGCTGATCCGGACCCTGAAACGGGAGACCTGGCCGAGTTTCAGTTCAGGCCTAGCCTATTGGATGCGTTGACCTTTCTGCAACCTCACACTGTCCAGAAGCAATCTGCAGAGGGGGAGAAGCACGAGGGCCTCCCTAAGCTCCAGTGCAGGGTGAGGTCTGGCCCTTAGAGGACATTCCAGAGGGCATGTAGCACGAGCCCAGTGGGACCTCTGGCCCATTCTTCCGGCTCTGGGGAGGAGTCCCCATGAGTGACCATCTACCCAAGGAGTTCAAAGATGAATGATTCCACCACCAAGTAGGAATCGAGATAGGATGGGTCTAGAGTCTGCAGCCTGAGTGAGAGATCACGACAGCCAGGATGTGGTGAACATCTACTATGAGCTAAGCACGATGCTTAACACTTCACGCCAGCATCTTATTCGACCTCAGATCAGCCTCCTGAGGTAGTGAGGCTTATTATCATAGCTGAGAACACTGAGAAGTCAGGCCTCCTGCCCAAGGCCACATGGCAGCCACGAGGCAGAGCCCCAGATTCGAAAGCAGGGCACCCAACTCTCACTGCTGGCCACACGCGTTCCCCGGATGCATCAGGCTCCTGCAGGGCCTTGACAGGTGCATCCAGGACCTGTGCCTGCGCTCAGTCCCATCTTCAGGCAAAAGCTACCTTCCTCCTGGCACAGATACCCCTCTACCCAGAGGCCTCTGCATCCCACTTGGGGCCCCTTCTCCGCACAATGAGATGCCAGAGGTCACCTGGGCCTGGGTCTGAACTCTACAAGACCAACACACCTATCCTAAAGTGCAGATGGAATTCCTGGTGCCCTGCCCTGCCGAGGAAGGGGCTGCGGCCTCTCTTCCCATCGCCCCCTACTGCCCCCCGACCTCCCCCCCAGCCAGGCCTGCACAGATCTGCCTCCTGCTGGGCTGTTGGAGCCAGGGAGAGTTTACCGCCCATTCCTTCTGTGCTGTGTCCTTGCCTTCCCTGTGCTCACAAAGGCTCTTCTCTAATGTGCTGCTTAGGTTTGGGGCCAAGAAGAAAGGAAAAGAGGAATAGTTGAGGCCTAAAAGAAGTATATGAGGGACGAGGAGAGACACTCCGGGCTCCCAGAACCACATGAAGACTCTGGAAGCGTTCGGCCTCCTAAATTGTGGCGCTTTCCCCGCCGCCGCATGCTTAATACAAGCTGACAGGCTGCATTGTTCTGCCAAAGACAAGGTAGCCGTATCCCAGGGATAGGGTGAGGGAGCAGAGGCACAAAGACACAGGAGCTGAGCAGGGGCGAAGGCAGGGGGTGAAAAATAAAGAGAGAGGGCCGGTGGGGGGTGCCTCTTAATCGGACGGCCTGGCAGGAGACCCTGAGAATGGCAGCCCACTGACAGTGGAGACCAGGAGCTCCAGATGGCTTTTTGTCTCGATGCAATAAAAAATGTAATCTGACAGGCCCTGGGATGGGGGTCGGGGAAAGAAGTCTGCGGGGCGGGGGCGGGTGGGGGGGCAGGGGGAGGAAGTGGGATTGGGCAGGGTTAAAGTAGCCAGTCTGAGAAAGACAAAAAGAAGCTACTGTCTCTTCAAGCAATTATAGGCTTTGCAAATGACCTTTAATTCCAGAGGTGCACACGGGGGACAAAGCCAGGTGTTTGCTGGTCTTGGCAAGGGGAGACGGATAGGAAATGTGCTGGACATTTGGCCCCCGAAGAAAGGTGATAACTTAGCCAATTAACAACGGTGTGGGTTCTTTGTATCCACACCACCCTCCCCCCACAACTCCCAAGTCATTAGGGGATGATATAAAGATACAGGGCTTCCTGGCGCAGTTTAATTGCTCATAGACGGGAAAGTGATGAGCTCTATCGTACTGTGCAGACGTCCTGTAGGAGACCAGATGCCACATTAATGCGGCTTCTCAGAGGGGGACACACCCCCACCTGCTTCACCCGGAATATACAGATGCCCAGGGAAACAGGGGCACC
Source organism: Mirounga leonina (assembly GCF_011800145.1). Classification (NCBI taxonomy): domain Eukaryota; kingdom Metazoa; phylum Chordata; class Mammalia; order Carnivora; family Phocidae; genus Mirounga; species Mirounga leonina. The sequence goes on along the minus strand of NW_023270503.1, from coordinate 15,256,829 downwards.
TCTGTGGCCTCGGATGGGGTTGTCGATTTTTATTAAGTAATCTTTGCCTTTCAAAGCACTGCATGTTTTCTTCCCAAAAGTCTTGGTCGCTGTATGGACCCAGCACTCAGGGGGCTCCTGGGATAAATATTAAACAGTGGGTGCAGGGGATGGCTCCAGATTTCACTGTAGGGGACAACTTCTCCAGGGGACAGATCCCACTGTAGAACCATGGCATGGTCACTATGGCTGGAGAACAGGAAGTTTAAGGTGGGAAGTTGTACGGATTCTAAGGCAGGAAAACGGGGCAGGAGGTTTAGTCGCTATTAACAAGAGCCTATTAGCAAGATGAAAATGATAAAGCTGGAAGGTACACAGTTCTGGTGAGGATGTGGGGAAACGGGCACTCTCGTGTGGAGGGAAGGGGAGTAAAGGCTTTTTCAAAAACAGCGTGTCGCCATTGATCAAAATGTTAGCATCCACACCCTGTAAGCCCATAGTCCCGCAAATCCACCCTATGGCTGTACGACAGATGTGTGGGAGGCGTAGGCATCGGGTGTTCATGGCAACCCCATTCACGATTTAAAAAAAGGAGAAACAATCTTAACGACCCATCATTAGGGAAATCAGTGGTACATCCATACAATGAAATACTCTGAGTTGTTAAAAAATAATGAAGGGAATCTACACCTACTCTTGTGGAAAGACCTTAAAGACACACCATTAAGATGTAGTGCTGTTGAAAGGTTCAGGCAAGACGGGCATAGAACAGCTCAGTGCCTGACACATGCTCGGTTCTCAGTCAACAGTAGTGGTCAGTGCGGTTACAAGGAAGGAGAGCAACAGGGGAGCCCAAATGCCTGTTGAGCAAAGTTATTTTTAATTAGGCTCTACACCCAAGGTGGGGCTCGAACTCACAACCCCGAGATCAAGAGTTGCATGTTCTACTGACTGAGCCAGCCAAGCGCCCTAGTTTACTCCTCTTTTCAAGGAACCCTCACCTGGACGAAGGCTTTGAGGGCAACATAGGTCCTTGGCCATCATGGGACTTGGCTCTCATTTGGCATGACTTGCGGTCCCTGAAGAATATTATGTTGGAAAAACCACCACCAGAGTTATCAGCTGAGCAGACAGAGCCCCTGACTCTCACAGTCTGTGCCTATTAAATATATGTTGAAGGATTGAGTGAAAAATAGAGAGAGAAGAAGCTAAGATTCACCCATACAAAAGTAGCGTGTGTCCCTGGCTCTCCTCAGGGCGAGGCCCTTCAGGGTGGACTGGGAGGGATGTGAGGACATCCCATTGGGTCTCTATTTTATTCCGAGGAGACTAACCCCAGAAAAGGCTACAGTTCTTCTAGAGATGCACAGCAAGTGAGTGGCCCAGGCAGAAGATGATTCGGAGTCTCTAGACCAGGACTGTCCAAGAGACGTGCAATGAGAACCATGTATGTAGTTTAAGATCATTTAGGAGTCATATTAAAAAGGGAAACGAGACAGGTGAAATTAATTCTAATAATATGATTTATTTAGCTGAATACAACTAAAATATTATTTCAACATATAATCTATACATGGTGACTACAGTTAACAGTACTGTATGGTAAATTTGAAAGTTGCTAAGAGAGTAGATCTTAAAAGTTCTCATCACCAGGAAAAAAAAAATTTGTAACTATGTGTGGTGATGAACGGTAAATGAATGCATTGTGGTCATCACTTCGCAATCAATACAAATACCAAAGCGTCAGGTTGTACACCCAAAACTAATACCATGTTATATGTCAATTATATCTTTATTTTGAAAATTAAACTTGGGGCGCCTGGGTGGCTCAGTCGTTAAGCATCTGCCTTCGGCTCAGGTCATGATCCTAGGGTCCTGGGATCGAGTCCCACATCCAGCTCCCTGCTCGGCGGGAAGCCTGCTTCTTCCTCTCCCACTCCCCCTGCTTGTGTTCCCTCTCTCGCTGTGTCTCTCTCTGTCAAATAAATAAATAAAATCTTTAAAAAAAAAAAAAGAAAAGAAAATTAAACTTAAATTGTAAACAAGTATTGAGATATTTTATATTCTTCTTTTTCATACTAGGCCTTCAAAAATCCACTGGGTATGTCGCCCAACAGCACATCTCCACAGGGACTGGGCACACTTCAAGTATTCCGCAGCTGGGGGCTGGGGGCTGGGGGCTGGGGGCTACCACGTCGGACAGAGCGGCTCTAGGATTCCGGTCTGTTCAGTTTCCCTCGAGTGTCTGACTGCAATCCCAGGGTGCGTGTGGTGGGGGGGGGGCTGGGGGGGGGCCCTGGGGTGATGGGGTGTGTGGAAGGTACATTCGTGGAGTTGTAGCCAACAGCAGGCCCGGCTTTAGAAACAGATGCGAATGAGCCACAGAGAGCCGCAACCACACCATAGGACCCGGAGAACCCAGGGACTGAACAGAGAAACCACCCAGGGGGACTGGAAGCTTCGGGAGCTCCGAAGAAGGCCTGGCCGGCTCATTCAGCAAGAGCAGCTTCCAGGGGCGCCTGGGTCGCTCAGTCAGTTAAGCATCTGCCTTCGGCTCAGGTCACAATCCCAGGGTCCTGGGATCAAGTCCCTCGTCAGGCTCCCTGCTCCACGGGGAGCCTGCTTCTCCCTCTCCCTCTTCTGCTCCCCCACCCCCCGCTCATGCTCGCACACTCGCTCTCTCTCCCTCTCTTTCTCAAATAAATAAAATCTTTTAAAAAATAAAAAAAAGAGCAGCTTCCAAACACCAGCGAGGGGCCTCTTCCTTCAATCAGAGGACCCAGCCCCGTGCGTCCTGTGAATTTTGCCAGGGAAGGACACCACTGCATTTGCTACTTTTCCTGTGTCTAGGCCACCACCCAGTGCACAAGCCTTTACTTGTTCACTCCAAGCCGAAGCGAACAATGCAAGCTCGAGACAGCAATGCAAAATGTAAGAGCATTTAAGAAACGGCCACCTCGTCGGGATTTGGCATCAGGGAACCTGGGTGCAAATCCCTGTGCCACCCCTTACTAGCATGTACTTCGGGCCAGTGACTTTCTGAGCCTCCACTTCCCTAGCTATCGATCAAGGGGGCTGATCGTGCCAACACGACTACCGACCTCGTAGGGCAGGTGGGAGCATAGAGGGAAATGGTGCATGTCAAGCTCTCCCCAAAGTGCTCGGCACACAGGAAGTCTTCCCCTCCCGGCTGCTACATGCAGGCCATCCACAGTTTCCTGCATTATGTCACTTGACCTTGGAGCTGCATTGGCAGTCAGCTGGCTGAGAAACAGGAAGAAGCCCGATGACTTGCCCAAGGTCCCACAGCTGATACCTGGCTTCGTGACTCCTACCCTGTGCTCTTTTCATGATGTTTCTGTCGTGTGGAAGGTGAGATTCTTTTTGCTTTCTCTTTAGTTCTTTAGTCTTGGTTGCTGCTGTTGGCTTTTGCTTCTAACCAAGAGGCAGGGCAGTGCTTTAAGAAGCTGGTATCGCTCCATCACTTCTGTAGGTCAAGGTTATCCTCAGAGGGACTCAGAGGGACACAGAAGGAGGCCTGACGGGCCCCAGGGTGCTGCCCGAGCAGCTCAAAAGCCAGGACTGTGCAAAAAGTACAGGATGGTGCGGCTCAGGTATGTGGCGGGCGATGGGGAGAGACGGGCGCAGCAGGGATGTCTGCGGGATGCTAGCTGGGCAGGGCCGGGCTCACGGCCCCAGGTCTGGAAGGCTTCCTTGGAGGACCCGGTGTGAGTCCAGAAGCCCCACCTCCTCATGGAGTCCTGTCCAGATGAGGGCAGGCTTCTCATTTCCAGGGGCTGGGAGCAGGCCGGCCACAGGGAGGGAGGCCACTAGTGTAGACCCTTGTGAGGCCAGGACAAACGTGTTATCTTCCCTCTTCATCTGTGTCCTGGAAGCCACCTTAGAGTCATCTTGTCCAAACGCTTTGTTTTGCAACAGACAAAAACTGGAAAAAAAAAAAAAAAAAAAAAAGAGGCCAGGAAATGTCTCCAAGAGCTGAGCCAGGTTTTATGCAACTGCTTACAGGAGGTGGTGGGTGGACATGTACGCAGGGTGAGACAGGCCCAAGGCCGAGGGCGGAAGGACAGAAAAGACAACGGGTCTGCAGAGAACAGGGACTGCAGGCCTGCTCACGCCATCTGCACCAAGAAAGTGGCCCGAGCCCTTGTCTGGCTTGCTCAGAAAAGCAGGATTGCCATCAGGATGAATGACAGCCAGAGGGATTTGGAGTCCATCTGACCCCGGGCAGCCTCCCCGCAAGACTCCAAAGGACCATCCTCAATAAAAGCAATCCCACGATTGCTGACTATATGCCCCTAACCTCGGGGAGAGGCAGTATAAAGGATTAACATGACGCCCGTCCTTGGGGGAGGACTTACAGCCTCAAGTCAGCTGAGAAGGAGGGACTGAGACCAAACAAAATAGCAGGGGGTGGGACTTCGATTGGAAGAGAAGAAAATGGTCTCAGACTTCACACCGAAGCGCCCAGGGGACCCAAAGAATCAGCAAGTGTTTCTCCAGGGCTCGAAGGACAAGGCAGGCGACAGTCTTCATTGAAAGTTTGGAGGCTACAGACCAGGAGACAGATCTGCAGGCCTCCTAGCGTGTCTCCTACCCTGAAGAGTGTTGAACCGCGAACAATTCCGTGACTAGAAGACCGTCGGGGGTCCATTCTTCTCCTTAGCGTCACAGAACCAGGCCCGTCCTGCCTGCCCCCGGGTGGGCAGGTCCCTTCCAGCTTGGAGCTTGCCTGGGAGCAGGAGGCAGGGCAGCGAGGTGGGCAGTGGGGTTCCTCAACCTCTTCCCAGCTCTGGTGTCTCCTCTCCACCTGAGGGGAGAGGGGGATGGTTCTGAGCAACCCTCCCACCTTCACAGCGAGAGCCTTAATGAATATGGCCAAGGTGCTCAGAGAGCCCGCAATGGGGGCGTTAGCCAAGGGCTGACATCATTAGAGCAAATGACAGCTATTAGTATTAACGCTATTGTTATTATGTTTGCTCTCTCAACCCTTAAATCACACTCCATCTCGCGATGGCTCGCGTTTTATGTAATTATAGCTTATATAGGTAACAAATGGATATTTCTGCAAGCCGAGGAGAGAGCCTTGTGCATACATTAATTTGCTTGATTAGTTCTCTATTTGGTATGCTTTGTTCCTCCCAACTCCCCTTTCCTGTCCAGCTTCAACAGAAAATTAATGAGTTTTAACACCTTGCAAAAGTGGGCCGTGCCATGGGAATACCTCGGGTGTACTCTGGGTTTTAAATCCACACATTCAAAGGCTTCCTAAAGGTTATGCAAAGGTTAACAAACAATTAATATGTTGAATCAGTGTGCTAAATCTGTTTACTCAATTTTGGCAATCTAAAGGCCATTAGCCGTCAGCCTCAACATTTTAGATTGATCTGTCTCTTTCCTAACCCACCCCTATTCTGTCCCCTGGACAATTTGGGTGAGAAAGAGAAAGAAAAAAAACTGAATTGAGAGTAGTAAATATCTCTGGAAAGTTGGGGTTTTCTTGCTGTCTGAGACTTAAAGCTTTGGGAAGAGTCCTTGACCAAGTGAGTGGAAAGTATTGAGAAGACAATGCAAGATGAGATGGATTTCTGCCTTTTTAATGACGAGCAAGATGTGAGTTAGGCTTATAAATGGATGCCGAGTTCTTGTGTTGATTTCCTGCCTCGTTTACGGGGAGAAGGGGTGGAGAAGAGGTATGAGGCAGGTCCCACCTCGGGGCACTAACAGGAAAGAGGCCTCCATCCACACTGTCCTCTAAGGAGAACGCAATGCAGAGTACTGGGGGCCCAGAAGGTTCCTTTCCTTAGCAGGCAGAGGAAGAGGATAAGAAATAGCTGCATTTAATCCAGGTGGTCCTCCAAGGGGTCTCCTAATTCCACAAAGAAACTCATCCTTCCCCATCTTTTAGGATGCTGTTGTTGATGATGACAATCTCAGCAACAGTGAAGACAATGAGCTTGATGAGACCCGCAACATGCTGTTCTTCCCAGCCTGGCTCCTTTAAAAAAAGCTGTGTGGCCCTTATAATCCACCTCTAGGCCAGGCTTGACAGGAACAATCTCCCATGTTGACCTGGACCCCCACCCTCCTTTTCCTGTTCCCACCTTTCGTGGCTTGACAATCAGCTTGTCTCCCTACCTAAGACCCGCTTTTTGGATGACCATTCCTGCATACGGAGTGCCAGTTTTGGCCCTTGCGGTGCTTTCTTAGACATCATCTGACATTTGCTCTGGGACCCTGGTCTCTGGGGAGCTGGTGTCTCCAAAGAACCCAAAAGAGAAACACAACCCAGAGGACACCACGTGACAACCGTTCCGGCCAACCAAGACCTAGCCAGACCCTTTCTTTTTGTCCTTTTTTCAAAGATTTTACTTGTTTGACAGAGAGAGACACAGCGAGAGAGGGAACACAAGCAGGGGGAGTGGGAGAAGGAGAAGTAAGCTTCCCGCTGAGCAGGGAGCCCGATGCGGGGCTCGATCCCAGGACCCCGGGATCATGACCTGAGCCGAAGGCAGACACATAACGACTGAGCCACCCAGGCGCCCCTAGCCAGACCTTTAAATCTCTGCCCCACTCTTCTTCCACACTGGCCGAGGCAGAGACAGCCCACCAAGTCAGGATAGAAGGAAGAGCAGGAAGAAAACAGAGAAGAAGCTGACCACACCCTGCACCCCCAGGCCAAGCTTAGGGAGGGAAGAAGCAACACTTTGCACAAGAGTTTCATGGAAGACTGAACTTGATGGACAGTTTATTACTGGAAGAAATGAGACTTTACATTAGTACTTGGGAGTATCCAAAAAACAGGAGTAAGGGGAAATGAATCCTCAGAGACAGAATGCAGGGGCAGTGGGGGCAAGAAGAACTTTACTTTCTGCTTACACCCTACCAAGCCCAGCTCATTCAATCACGTGTTCACTCCATATTGTCCCTTTTTTTATACTGAACTGCATGACTTAAATAGAGAGTGGAAAATAAACTCTATCAGGAGCTTGATGCGGGACTCGATCCCAGGGCCCTGGGATCATGACCTGAGGCGAAGGCAGACGCTTAACCAACTGAGCCACCCCTAAACCCTATCTTTTAAAAAGAAAGAAGAGAACTTCATCCTCTGCGTTTCAAAATGTTCAGATTGACAAGAAAGTGTCCTGACAAGAGACTGGACTGACCAGGACAGGGAGGAGACGAGGTGTACCCTTGGGACTTGGGACAGAGGTTTCTTCGAGGTTTTGTGTCTAAATGAGACTACAGATTTCAGCAGAAGCAAGTTAGGTGGCGAGCTCTGGCTATACATCAGCCACCTGAACCGTGGGATCCAGGTGGGTAGTCGGAGTAGCTGGTATCTTTAGAATATTGGAGTATTCTTCCAGCATAAACACATTCTTTCTTGCAAATTCCTGAGCCATGCACGCTCGGCCTGCTCCCGGCTTGTACAGGAGAAACGCCTTGAGGAGAGAACTGTTTGCAGCCAGGACCGAGTTCTTCATGGAGCCCCCGAGGGAGCCCCGGTCTTCTGATTGCCAGGCAAGGTCTCTGAGGCCATGTTTCCTGTCTAAAGAAAGAAAATAGTTTTATTGTTTCAAGAAATGCCAAGCTGATGATATGAAGGAAAAAGGAGATAAGCTCTCCCATGCCCTCTGAATCATTCCGGCGTTTTACGCATCGATTTTTATCCTTAAAAACGGAGAGGGGAATTAGGTTCTGTCTGGGAGGGCTGAAGCCATCAGATCTGGCTTGCCCAAGGTGCGCGTATTGACTAAGGAGGTGGTAGTGCTGGGGGACAGACGCTGGAAAGACTCTCCACTCCCCTGCTGAGCCCGGTCCAGAGCTCCAGCTCACCCTGTTCAATGCGGGTGCTCTAATCTGGCGTCCTTCCCTGCTGGCTTTCACTCTCAGTTGGGGAGGATAAAAGAGGGAGACTCTGGGCAGAAATGCTTCCCCTCCACAATGAGCAGGAAGGAGCATTCGGCCCTCCTGCAGGCTGGGCTGGGCAGGGAGGGGGCTGGGCAGGAGCTGACCATTCGCAAGGAGACGGGGAAGGATGCCCACCCCCTCACGGGTGCTTCTGCCACCAGACCCGGCTTGTACGGATGAGGAGTAGACTGGGGGGGGGCCTGCCTGCCTGAGGGAAGAAGTCCAGGCCCCAGACCGACGGGGCCGCTCTCACCAGACGGCTGCCCACAGGCACCTGGCCGCTCTCCAGGGGCGCCACGTCCTGGCCTGAGCCTTGGGATGCGTGGATGTACCTTCTCTGTTCTCTCTTTCCCTTTCCCTGTGGCTGGAACCAGGCAGCTCAGCCTCACCGCTGTGGACAAAACCAAGGCCTGGTGGCAGGAACTCAGGTCCGTCTCACTGTGTGGAAGGCTCGTAGGAGAGAAGTAAATGCCTATTTTTATTTAAGCTACTCGAGTACCTCTGGGCCTGTTGTCTCCAGAGCCTCGCTTCTGACCGAGAGCCTCTCGGCCAAGGAGGCCCAGAGCTCAGCTCCTTCACATCCCCTCCAGAGGGAGGGCCAGAGAAAGGTGTCTGGAAGGCAGAACCACAACCCAGGGAAGTGTTCTCTCTGACACATAACCTAAGTGAGACCAGAGGCGAAGAATCAAACCCCAAGCCCCTCTTATTTCTCCTCCTTTCTTAATTATCATCCCATTTGTAAGCCAAACCCTGTCATTCTGTCTCCCTTAATGGCTAGTTTCTATTCTGAGATTCTCTCCACTCTATTCTCTTTTGCAATATTTAGGAGATCAGGCGAGGAAGGGGTAAGGCCGCTCCGTTCACATGCCCGTCCTTCTCTATCTTTTTAAATATTTCAGGTGCTCCCAATCCTTATTTTTGCATTTCGATTTCCTGTGGTATAGTCCATTTATCTCAGTCACTCAATCAAGTTTTCCCCGGCTCTCCCCCGCTTATCTTTCCTGCTCTGGGCTGACTGAAAATACCTACATTATTTTTGCAGCCAATGTGCCGACTGGAGGGAAATCTACAGATTGTCTTGATAGGGAGACGTCTGAGGGAAAACTGGGAAGTGCTTCGCTCGGCAGAGGACAAGGTGAAGTGTGACCTCAGCAGCAACTTTCTTTCAAGGTCAATCTCCCGGTGGAGGCCACCTCCAAAGGCGTTTATCAGGATTCTGCTCTTTTGTTTCTGGTGAGAACCCAATCTTCCACCCTGTCTTCATCCTCCCGTGGGATGGGTTTACCAAGAACCTCACCCCCCTCACCAAGGCCTCAGATGGCCTTGACCTCTGAATACCTGAGCCCCAGACTTCCCCCTGAGGATTTCCACATGCTATTTCTAGGTTACTGGGAGCTGAGTAGCTATCTGCCAGTGGAATCCTAAAACCATGATTTGAGAGAATAGTTCTCTCAATGCTGAGGATCTTGAACTGGGGGGGCGGGGTTCCTCTCCTTCGACTATGTTGTTTCCCTGCATGGAGACCAGAGCACGGAGATGAGATGAAAACAGATGCCAATCTGTGCTTTTAGAGGTGAGAGCTAGATCCTGCCCCGGATCTCTGCATGGCTGGCCTCCCTGGATAACCCTAAGCCCCCCCAAGTTTGGTGACAGATGGACCAGACGTTAGCCTCACGGTTAGTGTGCTGGACAGTGGAGGGGAGGGAGAGGCAGGTCACTGGTAGGCAGTCTTACTGATGGGCGGTCAACCCACGGGGACCAGGAACACAGAAACAGTGGTCCTTTGTCTCAGGCCATGGTGGATCATCGAATCTGTTCAGGACCCATGGATAATTTGGGACCCTGTTCCTCAGAGGGCAAGGCCTTAAACCTGCTGTTGGCCTTGTGTGGCCACCCCTCTCAAAGTTGGGAAGGAAAACCCCTCCCTCCCCCTAAGGGCTCTTTCTTCTCCTTTTAACCCACTTCCTCTCCTCCCCCGGAGTTCGATCCCTGGCCCACATTTTTATCATTTTGCTCCAGTGCATGGGATGACTCTGGAACAGGGGGACAGGATAAGAGACATGTGTTCGGAGCCTGCCGGACGGACTCCTCTTAGCAAATCTCATGTGCGTTATAAGACCTGCAGCTACAGACCTTCTCTGAGGCTTTAACACTTAGGAATTGCATTTATCTTCCTGTAAGAGAGACCTGATCAATGTGGCCTAAACAAGATAGAGATTTATCTCTCCCATGTTACAAGAAAAAAGAAGAAGAAGAAACAGCCAGCATAAGGCAGCCCCGAGCTGATCTGGTGGCCCCCAGACTCCTTCTATGCTTCTGTTCCAGCACCAGCAGCAAGTGGCTCCCATCCGTGGGGTGGCTTCCTCGTGGCTGCTGGGGCTCCCGTCACCATGTTTCATTCCCAGCAGCAGGAAAGAGAACCAAAGAGCTCCCACTTTCGTCTCATTGACCATACGTAGCTGCAAAGGAGACTGGAAACTAGTTTGTCAGCTGGACGTGTTATCTGCAGTCTCAGCACTAAGGGAAAAGGAGTAGAATGGATATCGAACAGACCAATGGGAAGGTCAGCCACAGAGGTGCTCGGAGCACTGGGCCAAAGAGGAGTCCCTGGCATGAGATGCATAGGTTCAGATCCTTTGCTCCACTCATGAGCAGCTATAAAAGCCTCGGCAGGTTACCTCCCCTGTCTCCGTCCTCATCTGCATGACAGGAATAACCACAGCACTGACCTCAGCGTGGATACTATTATTGTTGGATTACTGGGAATCCACAGTGCTCTGGGGTGCACGGTAAATGCTTGTCGGATGCCGGTTATTCTCCTTCTTCTGCCTGGAGTCACATTGTTGAGGCCCTGACTGTTACCCTGCATGGTAGGCACCTTTCCTGTCTGACCACAGAGGAAGAACGGGGCTCGGGCTAGCTAAGGGAGACGAGGGTGGAGAAAGGTTACGGCGCATCTCTTTAATTTCCCACTCCCAGGGCCCAAGGAACTCAAGCCACTTGCAAATGCCCCTTTGTTTTCCTCTCTCTCTTCCCCCAGGAAGGGTCAAGGTGCAGGGACTAGAGAGGAGGTCATGCAGAATGACGCCTCCCCATCCTTTCTACCATCTCAAGCCCCAAGTTCAATGTTGAAAATGTCAGGCCTCCACCTCATCATCCTCAAGCCCCTAATTGCGCAGAACCCCGTTTCAGGGCCCCAGGGCACCCACTCGATGCTTGCTCCAAGGAATTCATATCTAGAACAGGGATCAGCAAACTACAGCCTGCAAGCTAAATCCAGCCAGATGGCTCTCTGTCTCAACAGTTTCACTGGCACGCAGCCAATCACCTATGGTGATGGTGTTTTTGCAGGACAACAGCAGACCGTGGCCTATCATAAGCCCGAACTACTGACTCTGTGGCCCTTTCCAGAAAAAGCGTGCCAACCTCTACTCTAGGTGGAGAAAAGGGAAAGGAACATATTTTTGAAGATACCAACCAGTATACATAATCAAATAGGACCCTGAGTCAGTGTACATAAAGATACAGGAAAGGACCCAGGAGAATTTCCAGCCCCCAGCAAGCCCTGGGCACCCACATGATAATGAGGAGGAGAGCAGGTGAGGATATGGTCAAAGACAGCGTTACCCTGACCTGTACCCTTTGGTTTTACAAGAAGAGTAGATTTGGGTAGTTAAAAACTAATTTTTAACAGAGTGTATTGATTGCTGGAAAGTGTGACATGTTGAACACTTTTATGGACTCCTAATAAAGTATAAATTAATATAACCCTTTTGGAAAGCAATTTGGAAAATATATCAAGAGCCTTAAACATGCTCGTACTCTTGGCCTCATAATTCCACTTCTGGGAATCCATCCTAAGGCTATAAACTAAAATGTCAAAAATATTTATGCACAAATATGTCCACTGTGATATGACTTATAGTAATAAAAAGCTGGAGTCACTCAGTTAGTCATATCAGAGTTAAATAAATTACGACCCAGCCATATGATAGAATCTTATGTAGTCATTAAAATGATGCTCACAAAAACTTTATAAATAATTCAAAGAAAATCTAAGTGAATGAATAGGATACAAAGTTGGGGGTAGTTTCATCAAAGCTGTTTTTAAAAAACTTAACATTTCCACCTGGGCATACCCAAATGTCACGGTGTTACCTCTGGAGGAGTGGATGATTCATGGTTCTCTTCTTTATGTCTAAATATATATATATTTTTTCCCTGGAACATGTTGGTTTTATTTTCATAATGGGGAATATGGATATCATCTTAGACCATAGGGACTTCGAGAAGGTTCATCTAAAGCCAAGTGGATCAGATTCCATGGCCGCAAGGAGTAGGAGACGAGAGTTAATCACTTCATTCCTGTAGAGTCAGGAGAGCAGAGCAGAGGGAAGGGAGAGATTTATACACCACTCCGCCAAACTAGCAGGTCAGAGCATGCCCTGCGTATGCAGCTGGACCAGGTGCCACCTTCCCTGCCCCATCCTCTGCTGCTAAAGCCCCATGGGCAGGAGAGGGGAGAGGGCTTGAAGGGCAGAGGTTTCCATTTCCTCCAGCAGCTGGAGTCAAGCTCACCAGCATCACCTCCGTGGGTATCAGCGGAGAGGGAGGGAAGAGAGCATCAAGAATGGACAGGAAGCCTGGGGTGGGGGTGGGGTGAGTCCATTCATTTTCCCCCAGGGCCCCTGAGTCACAGAGATCCCCACCCTCTGTGGGTTTTCCTCTGGCTCAGACCCTTGCCCGGTTCCCCAACGTCCAGGCACTCTCCTCCCTAGTGTGGTGTTTCTCTTAGCAGTAACAATATCTATTTGGACTTCTCTTCCCTTATCCTAAAAAAAAAGACAAGAAAATAATATCAAAGCTGGGTCCTCAATCCATGCAGTGTTTTGGGGGGGGGGGTCCAAGAGACCAGGTCTTCTTGAAGGCAACCAATGAGACACTCATGGGAAAGTCCTCAGGAAACCAGCTACTGACTGGGTCCCTTCAGATCCAAGCCTCTCAAATCCTGGCTGCGCTCTGACTTAGCCCCTTGACCTTGGGCAAGATGGCTACACTCTCTGAGCCCCATTTGCTTCATCTATAGATTAGGGTAGGGGATAATCTTCCAATAATGGTCATTGTAAATACCAGAAATAAGTTTTTTAATATGTCCCTCCACCCCTGCAATGATTGGCACATAGCAGGTGCTCATTTATCAAACTACATTCCCTGGGCACCTTGAAGATGTGAGGGTCAGTGCCCTGGAAATAGTCACTAATCTAGAAAGGATGGTTAGTCCTTTTCCAAAGCAAAAAATCATCATGAATCCTTCTAATGATATCTGATGTACCCAGCCTTCCAGAAGCAATTCAAATCCAGGTCTCTTTCACCCCCGCCCCCCGGCCCCCCCCCCCCCCCCCCGCCCCCACCATGCCCCAGTGCAGCCCTTCCTGAGCACGTGGGCCTGGAGCACCCCCCTCTCCCCTGGCCAGGGGAGAGCAATTACTGTAGGAGCCATTCATTTGGTAATTAGGCACGTAGGGACCTGTGACATCCCTTCTGCGGCGGTTGAAATTGTGACTTACACGGTCCCTCATCTCTTCAACCAGACTACAAGGCCCTGGAGGGCGAGGCTGCCTCCTCTAGGTCTTGCTCTAGTTCTCTCTTCAGTAGGCGATTGATCCTTACTTGTCGCACACTGGATTTGTGTGTTTCTTTAGCTCTAGCCCACAAAAACTACGGCTATGCTTGGCTGATGCGGGGTCGGATACGTGTCGCTCTAAACACATCAGAACAGCTCGGAGCGGGCTACTTCCAAAGGGGAAATGCGAAGAATCTGCAGCAGGAAGGGGGTTTTCTATCCGTCCCCCAAGCGGGGCTCCTCGGATTCTGAGCCGATTGGGGCGGTGGGGTGGGAAGGTCAATGCCGCCCAACCGAGGGCTAGCTGGATTTGCGTCTGGGGCAATGCCAGGACGCTGGCTCCTGCCTGCTCCCCACAGGGGCTTCTCGGACTCCCAGGGAGCGGCTGCCCTGGGGAAGCCGGACGTAATCAGTAGGCACAGGGGCGAAGAGGCCGCACAGCCAAGGCAAATCTGGAATCATTTAGAAAGGGGGAGCTGCCGGTTCCTCCTCCCCCTCCCCCTCATCCTCGCTCCTTGGTCTGGGGCCCTGGGGCCCGGAGAGGGCTAAGAAGCGCATGCTGCCGGCGGGCGCGGCTGCGGCTCGGAGCTGGGGCGGCCCCAGGGCTCGCGCGCCCGCCGCGGGGCGTCCTGCTTGCTGCTGGCCCTCCCCGGGGCCGGCTGCTCCCCTCCTGCCACCAGGGCAGCAAACGGCCGGCGGGGTCCCCAGAGAAGGGGTGCGGGACCACGGGGAAGGGTCACCAGCACCTGCTCCTTCTGTGCCCTTCTTCCTGTGACATTGGCTTCAAAGTCACAGGACGGGGCTTCCTTTCTGGGCTGCATCCCTGCAGATAAGGGAATCTGTTTTCCCAACGGGGAATTCGGGTGTCGGCGCTTCGGGTGGTTGGGGCTCAGAAAGGCACTTGGGAAGGAAAGCCGGAGCTGGCCGGGTGGCGGGCGCCGGGCTAGACACCCGTGACGGGCTCGGGGCCGACCTAAGGGCCTCAGCTGGCCGCCCCCCCCCCCGCCCACTAGTTTAACACCAACACCCCCTGGCAAAGGGCCAGCTCCTCCCATGTGTATCCCACCCCTACCCGGGGACCTTTCACCAGGGCAGAGACTTTTCACAAATCTCCATGGAGAGGTTCTTTCCGCCAACAGCACAGCAAGACGTCCCGGTGGGGAAGGGGCCGGGGAGGGGGAAAGCCCGGCCGGTGAGGGGGCGCTGGGACCAAGGGCCCCTGTTTTCCTCTCCGCTTCTCCGCAGCCTGGAGCCGGGGCCGGCTCTGGCCGCCTCTCGTGGCAGGAGAGCGCCCCCTGCTGCCCGAGCCCCGCCGGCGACGCCCAGCCGGGCCGCTGGGAGCGCGGCCGCACCGGGGAGGGCGGTGGCGGCGGCGGCGGGGAGCGGGTCATGGGGCGCTGCGCCGCCGCCTGGCGGGACCCACTCGCGGCTCGGGCCGAAAGAGGCCGCCGCCCCCTCTACACCGCCCCCTGCCGGCAGCCGCGGGGGCCTGCACCAGCCCCTCCAGCCAGACTCCCGCTTCTCTACGGCGCTGTGGCTAGGAATATGGGATCTGGGGGCGCCTGGCTGGCTTGGTGGGTAGAACCCACGAGGCTTGATCTCGGGGCTGGAAGTTCCAGCCCCACGTTGGGTGTAAAGATTACTTAAAAATAAAATCTTGCGGGCGCCTAGGTGGCTCAGTTGGTTAAGCGACTGCCTTCGGCTCAGGTCATGATCCTGGAGTCCCGGAATCGAGTCCCGCATCGGGCTCCCTGCTCTGCAGGGAGTCTGCTTCTCCCTCTGACCCTCCTCCCTCTCCTGCTCTCTGTCTCTCATTCTCTCTCTCGCAAATAAATAAAATCTTAAAATAAAATAAAATAAAATAAAATAAAATAAAATCTTGCGGGCGCCTGGGTGGCTCAGTTGGTTAAGCGATTGCCTTCGGCTCAGGTCATGATCCTGGAGTCCTGGGATCGAGTCCCGCATCGGGCTCCCTGCTCGGCAGGGAGTCTGCTTCTCCCTCTGGCCCTCCCCACTCTCATGTGCTCTCTCTCATTCTCTCTCTCTCAAATAAATAAATAAAATCTTTAAAATACATATATATATTTTAAAAATAAATAAATAAATAAATAAATAAATAAATAAAATCTTGCTCCACAACGCCCTGGGCATACAGATGGTTTAACTTCTGAAGCTTCAGTTCCTTCATCCCTGAGCTGAGATCATCAATATTCTGTATATCACAGAGATGCTTGAAGGAGATAATTCATGTAAAGCACACGGTTAGCTTTCAATAATAGTAACTATTGTTATTGATTCCGCTGACACCTCCACAAGTCAGTGATGAGACAATCGCCAAAAGGACCCCGCGGACCAGAGTCAGGGATTTGTTTTTTCAAAGCCTTTTCATCTTTAAACAGATCTGATCTAGTTCCATGGGCATATTGAGGGAAACAACTTTGCCTAAAGGGGAAATAAATGCCAGAGACATTCACAGAAGCATCAACCACAAACAATTACTAAACACATTGATCAATGCTCTTAGCTGTGCAATAAAGAAAGGGGGAGAAAAGTTACGTTTGGGGAGAGTCTGACCCGCATTATCAGTTGGGACCATTTTGCTGGGTTATATCTGTGAACCACAAACATGCTGAAACATCTTCCATATACATTTTTAAAAAGTTGAGATGACTCTGCATCCCCCTCCTGCTGGCCTCCCCCACCCCAAATTTCTTGAAATATGCTCAGCAACTCCGCTTCCTCTGCTTCCGTGAGCTCTGGAACCCACTTGCTCAAGTGTTCACGCCCACCACTCAGGCCACTCTCCCGCCCTTGTCCTGGTCACCTGCGGCCTCTGCCCAGTGCTTCACCCTCAGGTCTCGACACTCCGCTCGTTAGCAGCAGTGACAATTGATGGAGCACTCCCTGTCCCTTGCAACACCTTGTTCCTTCCACTCACCCCTGGTTCTCTTCCTTCCTCTCTGGCCCGTCCTTGTCGGTCACCTCAGTTTGTCGGCACGTTCCTAGGCTCTGTGTCCAGGCACCTTTCTTTCTGCTTCCCCTCCAGGGACTCCCACCAGCCCCATGCTTTAACTGCTGTACACTGATGATACTCGTTCATGTCTCAGCCTCCCCCTCTCCCTGAACTCTGGACACACACATCCAGCAGCCTCTTCACCAACCCCACTTGGAGAGCCTAGCGTCAGCTAACTTGACGAGTCCAAGTGGAGCTCCTGACCCCCTCTTCTCCCTCTTTCTCATCAGATAAATGGAGACTTCAGACTTCTAGCTGCTCATCCTACTGCCTCTCTTTCGTACTCGACATCGGTCCACCAGCAAATCCAGCCAGCCTTCCCTTCATGATGTAGCCAGAATCATCTCTTGGCTGGTCTCCTAGTTTCTACCCATGCTCCCCTGCAGGAATTTCCACGTAGAAGCAGAGAGAGTCAGGGCGCTGGGTGGCTCAGTTGGTTAAGTGTCTGCCTTCGGCTCAGGTCATTATCCCAGGGTCCTGGGATCGAGCCCTGCATCGGGCTTCCTGCTCAGCAGGGAATCTGCTTCTCCCTCTGCCTCTGTCCCTCCCCTTGCTCGTGCTCTGTCTCTCTCTCTCTCTCTCAAATAAATAAAAATCTTAAAAAAAAAAAAATGAAGCAGAGAGAGTCTTTCATTAAAAAAAAAAAAAAAAAATCAAGTCATGTCACTCCTTTGCCAAAAACCCTCCACAGGTTTCCCTCTTCACTAAGAAGAGATTTCAATGGTCTACAGGGCCTTATGCAATCTTACCCGGAGCTTCTCCTCTGACTTCATGTCCTACTCCCACATTCACTTCACTCAGGCCACCTGGCCTTCTTGCTAATGTTGCAGGGTGCTGAACAGGATTCTGCCTCAGGGCCTTTACACTTACTGTTCCCTCTTCCTGAAATGCTCTGACCCCAGGCTATCACAGAGCTCCTACCCTCACTTCATTCGGTCTCTGTTTATCTTAGCAGAGAGGTCTTTCCTGAACCTCTATATAAGACAGACCCTTTCCTGACCACTCTCTGTATAAGTAATCTGAAGGTGGCTCATCAGTGGGGAAGTTAATGCAACAATCCAGGGACACAGGGAGCACAATAATGGGTGGTAGGGCTGGTGCCGAGCCATGGACTGGACAGCAGGGAGATTCGAGGAATAAAAGGAGAGGGAGGAGACGAGAGGTCCAGGGAGACTCCCAGATTTGGGGCCTGGATGACTGGACACCCAGAAAGACCTCACCATCCCTTCTTTCTCTTTAATTCCTTCAGGCTCTGATTCATCTAATTGTCCCCAGTTTATTCACAGACCCAACCTATCAGCCTCATGGTCTACTCTCGCTGTGCCTCAGCTTCCTCATCCATAAATCAGGGCAAAAGTAGTCATTTCCACATAAGTCTGTAGTGAGGAGTACACAGTTAATCCGTGGAAAGTGTTTTGGACAGTGCCTGGGACATAAGAAGCCCTCGAGAAATGGTGGCCATGGTCATTGTCATCACCATCAATGTCATTTTCTTCCCAGCCTCCTACCCTGACCCACCATGCTCCTCTCTACTTCATGGGCCTTCTTCTCTGGGCCCGTGCACGCTCTCGTCTTTCCCGCTCTTATTTTTCTGGCATCTTCAAGACCTCACATTTCTGCCATGCAAGAACTTTTTGCCATGACACTTTCACCCATTCTCAAAGTAAAGTGGAATTACAGTTGAGGAGCCCTCCTGCAGCCCCCCAGCGTTCCCCACCTACATCCACAGCCACTGTCCCTCCCCGGTGGCCAGAAGGGACGATACAATCAGGACAGAAACTCCATACCCCGCCCCAGCGGCGGCTGCCAACCACCTGACGGGCTTCACCTGAAACCTGCTTGTTTCTTTTTCTGTTCTCTCAATGCTCACAGATGTCTGTCTGCTTTTCTCTATTATGAACCTTCGGGGGGGGGGGGGGGGGGGGGGCGGGGAGGATCAGATACTTGTAAATATTTTAATCTCGCTTTTTTCTTTCTCTCTTAGTATCAAAAGAAGCAGGGGGTGGATGAGAGGATGTTTCCCTCCTTCCAGGTGGAGCTGGAGTTGGCAAAAGCTGCAACCAGCTTCATTTCCTATCCTAGGGGGAGAGGGATGGTGAATGAGCTGACCTGGGAACTGGAGTGAGCTCTTAACCCCTTACTCAGTGCTCATCCCTCCAGGTCCACCAGACTCTGAGAAGCAACAGAAGGAACCTGAACGTGGCCACAGACTGTGGTAGGGACCAAGCAGGGTCCCACATGGGCAGTTGGCTTCTGAATTGTTATCGGATCTTTAGACAGGTCCCCAGGAGGAAAGACAGGAATGACCAGCGATGGCCTTAGATGAGACTGGGGGAAGAACCAGGGTGGATGGCAAGCATATACTGGAGCCCAAGACCACTTTATATCTTTCAGAAAGAACCAGAAGGCTTGAAAGAGGAGGGGACATTGTTGCAGGTGTCCAAATCTTTAAAGTTTGTATCTGGGCAGGAAAATCATTACTCTAGAAAGTGTGGCACATGGGACAGTGTCACTCAAAATTTAAAGATTCAATCAGGACTCCCGTGGGAGTGTAAATCACGCAAAATCTTTAAAAAGCAAATTGGGGGCACCTGGGTGGCTCAGTCAAGCGTCTGCTTAGGTCATGATCCCAGGGTCCTGGGATCGAGCCCCGCATCAGGCTCCCTGCTCAACGGGAAGCCTGCTTCTCCCTCTTCCACACCCCCTGCTTGTGTTCCCTCTCTCGCTGAGTCTCTCTGACAAATAAATAAAATCTTTAAATAAATAAATAAATAAAAATAAAAAGCAAATTGGCTAAATGAGTCAAGAACCATACAAATATCCATCATCTTTGACTCAGATATCTCGTTTCTGGGGCGCCTGGGTGGCTCAGTTGGTTAAGCGACTGCCTTCGGCTCAGGTCATGACCCTGGAGTCCCAGGATCAAGTCCCGCATCATCGGGCTCCCTGCTCAGCGGGGAGTCTGCTTCTCCCTCTGACCCTCCCCCCTCTCATGTGCTCTCTCTCTCTCTCTCTCAAATAAATAAATAAAATCTTTAAAAAAAAAAAAAAAGAAATCTCGTTTCTGGGGTTGGACCCTGAGGAAATTGCTCCAAATACAGAAAACGATGTTTGCTATGGTGTTATTTACAATAGCAAAAACAAAACAGTAGAAATGAAAACAGCCCGTCTGCCCATTTATAGGGGAAGAGAGAGAGCAATCAGGTGCATCTTTTAGGGAACCATCTGGCAGTGTGCCTCTTAAGAGCGAGCACACCATAACACGGAGGCATTTTACACCAAAGTTGGAAAGGACCGTTACATAGAAAGTTCTATACACTAGACTTGCAACCACCAGCACAAGATGATAGGGACTGTGGGTTAAAAAAGACTAATGGATGGGGCGCCTGGGTGGCTCAGTCAGTTAAGCGGCTGCCTTCGGCTCAGGTCATGATCCCAGGGTCCTGGGATCGAGCCCCACATCGGGCTCCCTGCTCAGTGGGGAGTCTGCTTCTCCCTCTCCCCCGCTCCCCCCAGGCTTGTGTTGTCTCTCTCTGTCAAATAAATTTAAAAAAAAAAAGACTAGGGGAATAGAATAGACAAAAATGTATTTATCCTTGTGCTTGGGCGATGGGACCATGGCTAGATTTTTTACTTGTTTTGTATTTTCCAAGAGTTTGTAAGTGGGGTGCTTCACTTTTAAAATGGAAAATAATTATTGGCCTTCAAATTAGAAAACCCATCAAGAGTTTTTGCTTTAACATCTAAAAGAAAAGTTTTACGTGGAAATCATTTCTTCAGAGTTTTGGTTTTGTTTTTTTTTCATTGTAATGTATAGTCTAGTGGTGTTAAAATTCTGGTACTCCAAGCATATTAACACACCTTTGCTCCCTCAAAATGCCCACATTCTCTTAGCTTTCACCTCCAAACAAGGAAGATACTGTGGGGGAGGGGTGGGCCAGTCAGAAGCAACTAGATATAATATACACAGCTAAATATAGACTGCTGTTTACACAGGAGGACCCAGAGGAAGTTAAGATAAAATTTTCCACTGGATGACCTCATTTGCCTAAAACACCCAGGAGTCCTAGTCATATCTTACAGAAGTACAGGCCTTCTGTGTCCTGGGCCAGAGGCCTGCAGAAACATGATATGGGGGGGCCTGCATTAATGGAGGAGGAGGGTCTGAGCAGGAGAAATCATTCCCTCCAGGCCTGCAGAAACCCCAGGGACCAGTGAGCTGAGAACAGCAGGAGGAGCCTGGGCTGGGCCTCAGTAACATTGCTCAGATGTGCCCTCCCGGCGGCCCCCGCAAAAAAGGGGAAACACCAGTCAGAAAGGACTGGCGTCCACATCTTGAATCCTAAAGACACGGATTTGCTTTAATCTTGTTTCACCTGCACTCCCATCATTTCCTCCTTCCCCACCAATAATTTGAAGCAAATCCAAACATTACACAATTTCATCCATAAAGAGTTCACCATATACATATATATAATAATTTATGTATATATAATATAATATATATATAATATACTATGCTCAACCTGAAAAAGCTAATAATAATTCCTCAGCATTATCAAATACCTAGGCAATGTTTAACTTTTCCTGATTATCTCACATTTTTTTGTTTACTTGAATCAGGATCCAAATAAGGTTCTTATAATTGTGACTGATTGTCATCTCTTAAGACAAAGAGCTGAACTATGAAACTTCAAAATCCAAATTTAGGGCAGGTAGCAGGGTGGCATTCTTAACAAGGGCCAATCATTAAACCCAAGCATTTATTCATTGATTCATTCAACAGATACTTATCAAGGACCTCTGTGCACCGGGCCTGTGTACTACACTGGAGTATAATGGTGGTTGTGATTATTCTTAGAGCCGGTATTATAGAGGGAGTGTGGTGAGGAAAACCGACATTGATCAAATGATCACAAAAGCGAATGTGGCATTTAAAAGGTTGAAAAGTGCTACAAAGAAAGGTGCTACAGGCCTCAATAACATGGAGTTTACATAACTCTACAAAACAAAATTAGGGTCAACAGGCTAAAGTGTTGGGGAATCAAATTTGGGCACAGTAGAGGGCAAAAAAACTAAAAAATAACCAAGCATAAAAAGAAGCAGGAACATATGGTCCATAGCCAAGAGAAACACCAAGCACCAGAAACAGATCCCAAAATGATACAAATGATACAATTAGTAGACAGGGTGTTAAAATAGCTACCACTCCATATGTCCAAGAAAGTAAAGGAAAATGTGATCATGATAAGGATAGACATGGAAAATACTTTATAAGACCCAAGTTGAACTTCTAGAGATGAAAAATAAATCTGAGTGGGCTTACTGCCAAAGAAAAAATTAATGAATTTGAAGATATAACAATAAAAACAGTATTGGTGCTCTGTGACATAACATCAAACATACCTGTAACTAAAATTCAAGAAGAGGAGAAAGAGAGGGACAAAAGAGTCTGAAGAAATAATGGTTAAGATTTTTCCAAATTTGGAGCACCTGGGTGGCTCAGTCAGCTAAGTGTCTGCCTTTGGCTCAGGTCATGATCCCAGAATCCCGGGATCGAGTCACACATCAGGCTTCTTGCTCAGCAGGGAGCCTACTTCTCCCTCTCCCTCTGCCTGCCACTACCCCTGCTTTTGCTTGCTCTCTCTCTCTCTCTGACAAATAAATAAATAAAATCTAAAAAAATTTTAAGATCTTTCAAAATTTAATGAAAATTATAAACCCACAGATGCAAGAAGACAAATGAACCCCAAGAACAAGAAACATGATGAAAACTACACCCAGCCATATCATAATCACAATACTGAAAACCAGCAATAAAGAAAAAAATCTTAAAAGCAGCCAGAGGGGGAAAAAAAAGACACGTTCCATACAGAAGAATGATGATAAGAATGACAGCAGACTTTTCATCATAAGCAATGCAAATGAGAAGATAGTGGAGTGACATCTTTGTTAGGGAAAAAACTACCAGCCTAGATTTCTATATATAGAGAAAATATCTTTCAAAAATGAAAACAAAATAAGGACCTTTTCAGACATATGAGAGCTGAGAGAAGTCATCACCAGCAAGCCACCGGGACAATGAAGTCTTCAAGTAGGTTTTTCAGGCAGCATGAAAATTATATCAAAAGAAAATTTACAGGGCGCCTGGGTGGCTCAGTTGGTTAAGCGACTGCCTTCAGCTCGGGTCATGGTCCTGGAGTCCCGGGATCAAGTCCCACATTGGGCTCCCTGCTCAGCAGGGAGTCTGCTTCTCCCTCTGACCCTCCCCCCTCTTGTGCTCTCTCTCTTGCTCGCTCGCTCATTCTCTCTCTCTCAAATAAATTTAAAAAAAAAAAAAAGGAAAAAAAAGAAAAAAGAAAAATTTACAGAAAGGAAGAGCACCAGAAATAGCAAGTATGTGAGTAAATATAAAAATCTTGTTTTATTATTATTTAAGTCTCCTTAAAAGGTAATTGATAGTTTAAAGCAAAACTGATAAATGCACGTTGTGGAGTTCCTAGTATATGTAGAAGTAAAATGAATGATATAGCTACGGCACCAAGACCAGGAAGGGAGAAATGGAAGGCTAGTGTGTAAGGTTCTTTCACCATATGTGAAGTGGTATAATATTTCTTGAAGGTAAACTGTGATGAGTTAAATGTCTACATTTTAAGTCCTAAAGCAACCACTAAAAGATCAAAGAGGTTTAGCTAATAAGCAAATGAAAGCGATAAAATGAAATCATAAAAAGAATACTCATTTCATACAAAAGCAAAAGGCAGGGGGAAGGAACAAAGAATAGATGGCACAAATAGAAAACAAATCACAAAATGGTATTTTTAAATCTAACCACATCAGTAGGCACCCCAGTTAAAAGGCAGAGACTGTCAGATTGGATAAGAAAGCAAGCACAACTATATCCTCTCCACAGGGAATCCACTTTAAATATAAAGAACAATTTAGGTTAAAAGTAAAAGCATGGAGAAAGATATACTAACACTAAACAAAAGAAGGCAGGAGTTGCTATAAAATATCAGACAAATTTTAGAGCAGGAATATTACCAGGGGTAAGGGTCATTTCATAACAATAAAGGAGCAAATGGATAATCATAAATATTGGTACATCTAACAACAGAGCTTCAAAATACGTAAAGCATACTGCCATTATTTACAGGCAATAATTGGGTACATAGAACCCCCAAAAAGATGTAGAGAAGAACTATTAGTGTAATATAAGTAATTTACCAAAGTCACTGGATATATAGTCAAATCTGATCTCTTCCATTTTATTTTATTTTAAGATTTTATTTATTTATTTGACAGAGAGAGAGACAGCGAGAGAGGGAACACAAGCAGGGGGAACGGGAGAGGGAGAAGCAGGCTTCCTGCGGAGCAGGGAGCCCCAGGCGGGGCTCGATCCCAGGACCCTGGGATCATGACCTGAGCCGAAGGCAGACGCTTAACGACTGAGCCACCCAGGCACCCCTGATCTCTTCCATTTTAGCCATTCTGGTGGGTGTACAGTAGTATCACATTGTGGTTTTAATTTATATTTCCAGGATGACTTTTTTTTTTAAGATTTACTTATTTATTAGGGAGAGCGCATGCGTGCGTGCACGAACGTTGGGGGGAGGGGCAGAGAGAGAGGTAGACAAGCTGAGCAGGGAGCCCTACCCGGGGCTCGATCCCATGACCCTGAGATCATGACCTGAGCCGAAATCAAGAGTCAGACGCTTAACCGACTGAGCCACCAAGGCACCTCTCCAGAATGACATTTTAATATACTTACTGACTATTGAGAAATTTTCTTTTGTAAGGTACAAGTCTTTCGCCTATTTTCCTATTGGGTTGTCTGTCTTTTTCCTGTATTGATCTGTAGGAGTTCCTTTTGTATTCTGTATATGACTCCTTTGACAGCTTACATATGACAAATATTTTCTTCCACCCTCTGTGGCTTGCCCGTTCACTTTCGTTCCAGTTGTAAATTTACTGCCTTTGCAATTGCTTTGCTCTGCTTGGTGATTCTGGAACTGGACTCTGAAGATGATATTTCTCCTTTGCCAGCTGGCTTGATGATATATTTTGTCAGCAGAAGATACTGCAGGCTCACTGCAAGACGGGAAGAGGAAGAGCTACTTATTTTCTTCTGTTGTTATATTTTTGCACGGGACACCAAATGGAACAGTGTACAAAGGCCCTGGCTTGTTTACCACGGGAGTGAGTACCTTCCAGCCATTCCCTCTGTTCCTGCAGTAGTGGACATGGTATTCTCGAAGCAGCCATGCCCCCTCTTCAGAGATCTGAATCTTAGCTTTGCAGGGCTCTCCGTCTAAGCTTTTTTTTTTTTTTTTTTTAAGATTTATTTTATTTATTTGAGAGAGAGCGTGTGCATGAATCAGGGGCAGAGGGAGAGGGAGAGAAGCGGACTCCCTACTGAGCAAGGAGCCTGATGCAGGGCTTGAATTCATGACTCGGAGCTCAAGACCTGAGCTGAAATCAGGAGTCAGACACTTAACGGACTGAGCCATCCAGGCAGCCCAAACATAAAATCTTAAAAAGAACAAAACTGGGGCACCTGGGTGGCTCAGTCGGTTAAGCATCTGACTCTTGATTTCTGGTCAGGTCATGATCTCAGGGTCATGGGATCCCCCTCCCTCTTACCTTGGGCTCCACACTCAGCAGGGAGTCTGCTTCTCTCCTCCCTCTCCCTCTGCCCCTTCACCTCTCACTCATGCTCTCGCTCTCTCTCTCAAATAAATAAATAAATCTTTATTTTATTTTTTTAAAAGATTTTATTATTTATTTGACAGAGAGACAGCAAGAGAGGGAACACAAGCAGGGGGAGTGGGAGAGGGAGACGCAGGCTTCCCGCCAAGCAGGGAGCCCAATGCAGGGCTCGATCCCAGGACCCTGGGATCATGACCTGAGCCAAAGGCAGACACTTAATGACTGAGCCACCCAGGCGCCCCTAAATAAATCTTTAAAAATAAAAAAGATTTTCTCTTTAAGTAATCTCCCCACCCAACGTGGGGTTCAAACCCACAACCCTGAGATCAATAGTCACACGTTCCACTGACTGAGCCAGCCAGGCGCCCCGAAGTGTTTAGGCTCCTTCCTTGTTCACTTTTCCCTCAGCCTTGAGGTCATAACTGCTTCCTGCACTTACAACCTTTATTATATCTTAGCACTCTCCTTTACTTTTTTAAACATTAGATCACCTTTTTCTTTTTCTTTATATTCTATTTCTTTATATTAAATATCCCTGCTATACTATACTATTATTAGTATCATTTCGGTCTCCTGCCTGGATTCTGACTTACACTCTCTTGATAGTGGCATTTGGTGAATGAAAGTTCTTAATCTTAACATGCTTTGACAGCTTTGTTGAAAATCAACTGGTCCCATATGTGTTGGTCTAGTTCTGGGCTTTCTATTTTGTTCCGCCGATCTATATAGTTATCTTTACACCAGTACCACACTGTCTTGATTACTGTAGCTGTATAATAAGGTCTTGAAATCACATAGTATAAGTTTTCCAACTTTGCTCTTTTTCCATGCTGTTTTGGCTCACTAGGTCCTTTGAATTTTCATATAAATTTTAGAAACAGCTTGCCAATTTCTATAAAAATGTCTTCTGGTATTTTAATTGGAATTGTGTTGAATCTCTAGGTCAATCTGGGTTGAACCGACATTTTTTTTTTTTTTTAAGTAGGCTCTACACCCAGTGCAGGGCTTGAACTCACGACCCTGAGATCAAGAGCACATGCTTCACTGACTGAGCCAGCCAGGCTCACCAAACTGACATTTTAACACTATTGAATCTCCTGATCCATGAACATTGTATTAGTCTGCTCAGGCTGCCATACCAAAATACCATCAACTGGGTGGCTTAAACAACAGAAATTTCTTTCTCACAGTTCTGGAGGCTGGAAAGCCCAAGATCAAGGCACCAGCAAGGCAGGCTTCATTCTTTTTTTTTTAATTTTAAGATTGTGTTTATTTATTTGAGAGAGAGAGAGATAGCACAAGCAGAGGGGGAAGGGCAGAGGGAGAGGGAGAAGCAGACTCCCCACAAAGTAGGGAGCCCGATGTGGGGCTCGATCCCAGGACCCTGGGACCATGACCTCAGCCAAAGGCAAATGCTTAACTGAGCCACCCAGGCGCGCCAGCATTGCCATTTTAGAACATCTTTCAAAACGTTTTCCGTGAACATTGTAATGTCCTTTTATAACCAAATAATCATGAACGTTTTCATGTCATTATTTTATTATTATTGGACATTATTTTTAATGGTCACGTAATATTCCATTGTCTGAATAACCACAATAAAATTAACTTCACATTACATTTACATTTATCTTTTTAATTTCAATCTTATAGCTATCCGTTCATTGGAATCTCCTTTTCAACTCTTTTTTCCCTTTGTTCTATTACTTTTCCTCTCAGTTTAGGGTAATCCACAGATTTACTTGGATGAGCTCTCCATCAGCCTCTAAGATGTAGACATAAATGTTTTGCAACTGAGGCCCCAGGTGGAGTCCTGGGGTCTGCTCCTGGAGCTCTTCCTCCAAATAACAGCCACTTGTTCCATGTTCTTCTGAAATGTTTGTTCAACCCACTCTGCATCCAACTAAGCGTACTCTTACCTTTCTCCTCCAACACCATTCTAAATACGTTGTGGGAAGCTAACTTTTGTTGAGGTTGAGCCCTTAGAGAGCTGTTGGTGGACCATGCTTGGCATCTTCAATGGACTCCAGCAAAACCCCTCCTGGATCCTCTGGGATCCGTTTCACCAGCTCGGCATGCCCACTCCCCACTGTGTACACTTTGCTATTAACAGCTTACACTGACGACTTTCAGAGGATTGACCCTGGGCACCAAAGCTGCTTCACTCTGGGAATTTAACACTTTCCCCTCAGCAGCCTATAGCCGATGACTGACTGATCTGAGAGCATAAACACCTGGTAACTTTGATTCAGGGCAGCAAGCTCGGAAGTGTAATTTGGACTCTGGAGCTCCCCGTGGGATCAGGCTGAGGCTGGGACCTGAAATCTCACCTTTGCTTGGTTTCTTCCCTTCCCTATCCTGCTTCTGTTATTGCCCTGTAGTTTTCTTCTGACAGCCGTTCCTTTATAAGTCATTGCCGCCCGAATCCTTGGCTCAGGCTCTTCTTTTGGTAGAACCTCACCTTAAGTCAGCATCCAAAAAGCAGCTGAGGCATCACTCAGAGGAGGCTTCTCCCCAACCCGTCACCCACACTCCCATCTCCCATCTTCCAAACCCAAAGAAACTGGTGTGCCAAACTTCAAAACAACTTGACATCTGAACATCTATGCTCGCACTAAAAAAAATAATTGGTGTTTTTATCCACCTTACAAAAGAATTCACAAAAGGGTTCTAAATATAGGGAACTCCACTTGCACACTCACAATAAAATTACACAATTTTACCCCAAAAATTGACCCAAAGCAACTTTTCCAGAAATAATGTATCTTATATAAAGCATTGCCCTGTATAGCAGCCCCAAAATGGAGACTTTGAAATCCCTCTCTGTGAAAGTGGCTTTCTCCTGGGGCCCCCTGGTTAAGTTTCTGACTCTTTCCTTCAGCCCCCTCCTTCGTGCCCAGAAGGGAGTTGCCATGGTGACCGTGGGACATTGACCTCTGGAGTAGCTGTGGCTCAGAAGGGCTTCCTCCGGCGGCGGCGTGGCTAAGAAGCAGGGAGCTGAGATGCAAATGGCATTCTCTTTGGTCAACCACGCACATATTCAACTAGTTTAGCCTCCTAGACGTGAGGAAAGTACCCAAACAACTTCACAAGCGGGGGAGCGGACACTGGGCTCACCCTGCTATTGCAGAGTGGAAGCCTTAACAATATACCTCACCCTGAGCCCGATCCAGACAGACGCCTGCACGCAAAGAAAGGCCATCCTCAGGGAGGCGGGTTGGGGCTGAATGGCTCTAATTAATTTATTATTGGAGTTCACTGATATAAAGAGAGGGTCACTACAAATGTAAATGATGCCTGTTTTTATCCCAGGATCTAAAGCCACTTAACCAAGGAAATGAAAGCTATCTCACATTTGTTTAATTAGCTCATTTGAATAGAAGAGAGGCCAGGGAGGGACAAAAAAAGGTCTGAACTCAGGAACTTGCCCACAGGAATCATTCCTCACCCCCTTAACAGGGAAGCCCCGCTGAATGCCTTCCTCGGTACTTGTTTTTAAATGTTATTAATATTTGCAATTATAAAAATAGTTTGTGCTCATTGTCACAAGGCAAACAATACAGAATTTAAGTTATTGTCTCCCCTCTGATTCCAGTCAGTTGAGGTAATCAGTGTTAACATGCTGGAGTACATAGCCTTCCATCGCTTTCTTTGTGACCATTTCAACGTACCTAACCATTCCCCATTATGGCCTCCCCCTCTGCCTCACCTGCTTTAACCAACTTTTT
Organism: Mirounga leonina; assembly: GCF_011800145.1. NCBI lineage: Eukaryota > Metazoa > Chordata > Mammalia > Carnivora > Phocidae > Mirounga > Mirounga leonina. The sequence goes on along the minus strand of NW_023270503.1, from coordinate 15,227,848 downwards.
TTTAATTTTTTTTTTTTTTTAAGATTTTATTTATTTGGGAGACAGAATGAGAGAGAGCATGAGAGGGAGGAGGGTCAGAGGGAGAAGCAGACTCCCTGCTGAGCAGGGAACCCGATGCGGGACTCGATCCCGGGACTCCAAGATCATGACCTGAGCCGAAGGCAGTCGCTTAACCAACTGAGCCACCCAGGCGCCCCTGCCTCACCTGCTTTAATGTTGCTCTTGCTATTCAACATTATATCACGGTATCATGGAGATTTCTCCACATCAACATATATGGATCTAATTAACTCTTTAATACCTCCATAATCTTTTTTTTTTTTTTTTAAGATTTTATTTATTTGACAGAGAGAGAGAGAGAGAGAGCACAAGTAGGCAGAGAGGCAGGCAGAGAGAGAGGGAGAAGCAGACTCCCCACTGAGCAGGGAGCCCAATGTGGGTCTCGATCCCAGGACCCTGGGATCATGACCAGAGCCGAAGGCAGCCGCCCAACCATCTGAGCCACCCAGGTGCCCTGCTCATTTTTATTTCTAAAAGTCACCTTGAGATTACCTTTTCAAAAAGGCTTAGCAATTCACATAGTTTCCCACGCACTTGACAGCACTGGATGTTATCAATCTTTAATTTTTGCCAATCTGATGAGTGAAACCGGTACTAATTGTTGTTTTCTTTTGCATTTCCCTGACTGCAAATAGAGTTGAGTGTCTTTTCATGTGCTTGTCGGGCATTTGTATTCTTTCATCTGTAAAATGCTTGTTCATATACTTTGTCCATTTTTTTTTAAGTTTTGTCTTTTCCTTATCAGGTTATACATTCACAGTATTATTTATTGTCTGTCACAGGTATTATCATTGTTAGTTTGGGGACTTAGTAGAACTCCATCATTTTTGTCCTTTCCCTGTCAGTTTCACTTGTGAATGTCAGCTTCCACCATTTTTTCCAAGTTAATGGACAAAGGAGCAGGACTAGGGAAAAGCATGCCATGACTATAGAACAGAGAGGAGGTTCAAGTGATCAGAGCAGTGAGTTTGTGCTAGGAGGTGGGGAAAACCACGTTGGACAAAATTGAGCATCTATAATACTCTCATATCTGGCGGAGAGAGGTGAGTAGCTTTTCCAGAATTCAATCAATCTCTTTGTTTTGCTTTATTTATTTATTTATTTATTATTTTATTTATTTGAGAGAGAGAGAGAGAGCACAAACAGGGGGAGCGGCAGAGGAAGAGGGAGAAGCAGACTCCCTGCTGAGCAGGGAGCCCTATGAGGGACTCAATCCCAGGACCCTGGGATCATGACCTGAGCTGAAGGCAGACGCTTAACCAACTGAGCCACCCAGGCGCCCGTTTTTGTTTGTTTTTTTTTAAGATTTTATTTTTAAGTCATCTCTGCACCCAACATGGGGCTCGAACTTACAACCCCAAGATCAAGAGTCACATGCTCTACCTGCTAAGCCAGCCAGGCACCCCTCTTTGTTCTGCTTTAAATGCTCCTCCTTCTCCTCTCGGAATAGAATCCTTCTCCCATATCCCTTTATCTAGCTCACTCCTATTCATTTCTCAAAACTTAGCTCAAACATCACCTCTTCTGAAAAGCCTTCCTTGATCCACCCACTAGTGACCTAGATGCCCCTCCTATGTATAGTTCTATTCTAGCTCTTGTCACATCATATCATAACCCCCTGGTCAGCTTGTCCGTCCCCCTCCACTCTAGACTGATCGCCTTTAGAGCAGGACTCCCTCTGGAGCACCTGTCCATTCCCAGGGGCCAGCACCTTTGTGAGTGCTCTGTTCAGAGAATAGCTTGTACAGATTTAGCAAACTTTTCTTTAGCACCACTGTGCCAGGGGCTATGGGGGTGAGGGAAGAATTATAACACATGATCCCTGATATCAGAGTGGTTAAAATCTAGCCGAGACACAATAACACACTAAAATGGAGACAGTAGCATTATATTTCAGTAGAATAGTATGTAACTGAGAATAGAAATGGGATAGAAGCGCTGGTTGAGGGGGCACAGGGGAAGAGTCATGGAGGATGTGGGATTTGCTCTGGATTGTGATGGGTGGGTGGGATTTGGGTAGGGAGTAAGAAGAAACCAGGGCAGCCAGGTAGGGGCAGCAATGGGCGAAGGTTGGGACTGGGAAAGAGTACCTGGTGATTATGTAATGGCAGGGAGGCTCAAGTGACCAGAGCAGAATTTGTTCGAGGAGGAAGAAACCCACCTGGGACAGCATCCAGCTTCCAGCAAGGAATTTCTGCATTACTATGAATGTGCATGTTGCCTCCCCAGATCTTGTTGGCTGATTATGGATGGCACTCTGCCACATCCTCTAACGATATGTTCACATGTCTCTATCACTAAATTGTAAGCTCCTGGTCTGGAGTGTGGTTTGCAGAATAATGTGTTCCCCACCCCCCCACACACACAAAGATGTCCATATCCTAATAACCCCCAGAACCTGTGAATATTCTGCATTGTGTGGCAAAAGGGAATTAAGGTTGCTAGTCAGCTGACCTAAAAACCAGATTATCCTGGATTATCTGGGTGGGTCCAATATAATCACATGGGTCCTTAAAAATGGCACAAAGAGGGGTGCCTGGGTGGCTCAGTCATTAAGCGTCTGCCTTCAGCTCAAGTCATGATCCCAGGGTCCTGGGATCGAGCCCCACATTAGGCTCCCTGCTCAGCGGGAAGCCTGCTCCTCCCTCTCCCTCTGCTTCTGCCTCTCCCTCTGCCTCTCTTTCCTCTGGTGCTCTCTCTCTCTCTCATGCTCTCTCTCAAATAAATAAGTAAATAAAATCTTTAAAAAGGGGGGGGGGGCGCCTGGGTGGCTCAGTCGTTAAGCGTCTGCCTTCGGCTCAGGTCATGATCCCAGGGTCCTGGGATGGAGTCCCACATCGGGCTCCCTGCTCAGCGGGAAACCTGCTTCTCCCTCTCCCACTCCCCCTGCTTGTGTTCCTGCTCTCACTGTCTCTCTCTCTGTCAAATAAATAAATAAAATCTTTTAAAAAAAAAAAAGACCCACAAATTCCTTGTAAAAAAAAACAGGGAACTGAGTTTTAAAAAAAATGGCACAAAGAAGCAGAAGAAGGGAGGCAGAGGGAGCTGTGACTCCTGGAGAAGGTCCAAGGGATGCAATGTGAGGATTCAGCTCATCTTCGGCTTTGAAGGTGGAGGAAGGAGCCAGCAAGCCAAGGTGCATAGGCAGGCTCTAAATGCTGGAAAAGGCAAGGAAATAGATTCTCCCTAGAGCCTCCTGAGAGGAAAAGAGCTGTGCAGGCATCTTGATGTTAGCCCAGGGAGACCCATTTCAGACCTCTGATGTACAGGACTGTAAGGTAATAAACACGTATTGTTGAAGCCAGGAAGTTGGAAGTAATTTGTTACAGCAGCAATAGGAAACTAACATAGGAGGGACCGTGTCTCGGCTGAATTTACATACACACGTAACCTGGCTCCTTCTATTTCGGGGCTCGATAAATGCTCCCTTAATGCAATTGCATTAAGAATTCCTGACTCAACATCCCTCCCAGAAAACATAAAGCAAACTCTATCAACATCCATGGGCTTAGAGCCACGTGCTCTAGGTCATTGTGCTTTCAGCACAGATTTTGTTTTTGCTATTATAAAATAACACCAGAGCAAACATCATTCTTCTGTTTTTGAAACGGTTTGCTTATCCTAAGCAGATTTCCTGGGTGAAAGAGAATGGACAATGTTTATGGCTCTTGACCCATTTAGCCACCTTACTTTCCAGAGAGTTCGAGCTAATTCACGCCCTTACCTGTAACCAAGCACCACCCTCCACCACAACTGGGCCCAGCAGGGCCCTCACGCACAGCCTCCCCCCTGCCCATTAAAGTTTTTCCTGCTCTGATATCAGCTGTTTAAGTTTTGGCCCCTGAGAACCCTGGACATTTGGCTGCGGTGGCCTTCCTGGTGGCAAGAGCGACTTTTCCACAGCCATAAGGAACATTCCTTAGGGATAATGCTGATCCAGGAGGGAGCAACCTGACACATCCCTAGTTTATTTTTAGTCAGCAATTACAATGAGAGAATTTTTTTTTTTAAAGAGTTGCAAGAATGGATCTGCCTATGTGCAGGAAGCTGGTAATTTTCCAGTGTCCCCGAAGAGGTGGCCTGGGAATCGAGGAGAGACTGGCCCCAGAGGGAAAAGCTGGTTGATTTAAAGGTCTGATTCTTTTTTCCCCTTTGCAGTATCGTGGGTGGGGTGTTTTTGTTTTTGTTTTTAATGAATCTTTTGTTTACTATGCTAATAAGAGCATCATGGAAGCATTTTTGCACCTGCTTTGAGCCCACAGGACACAGACCTGCAGGCTTCATCTTCCCTTAGGAATGACTGTCTTCCCACTGTAGGAGAAAAATCACACGAATAAAACTTTGCTTGCCTCGACTTCGTCACTCACAGAAGTGTTACTGCACTTGGGTGTGGAGGCTGCTGTTCAAGCATGGGGAGGCAACCAGGTAGGGATGTGGCCAGCGGGACCTTCCAAAGCGCTGGGGACTGGCAGCTCCTGGGAGAGTGGGCAGTTCCCGTCTCGGGCCCTCGGAGCGGTCAGGCAGTCTGGTGGCTCTTCCCTCCCTTTTCTCTTTGGTCTCTTTTCTTCCCCCCTGCCCAGCCTCTACCTCTGATATGTCCACGTGACATAAGGCCAATGAAGCCCTGCTCTTAGGAGGCCAGAGGAATGTCCCACTGCACCAGACGCACATCCTGGGGCTCTGCCAGGCCCAAAGGTACCTTGGTTTTGCCTGCAGATGCTTACTCTGAAAAATAGAAAAAGCCTTTGGACTCCAGAGATCTTCACTGTAGTCCTGCTCCTCCTCAGACCTTCCCTCATGACTTTGAGTCTCCGGTCCCCAGGGCTTCAGCTTCCCTCTCTGTGAAATGGCCAAACTATCTTGCTTCCCAGGGAGCGAGCACCCGGCGTGCCTTGGGAGAAAAGAGCAACAAATATTTATAACTCCATCACTGAGGTGGCAACTGAAACAGCTGATGGAGCAAAGCCCGACCTCAGTCAGGTCCCAGACCTCCTCGGGCCCCGTTTCTTCCTGCGGCCTCCCACCCACCCCCTGACAGAGCAGGGCTGACCTCCAGCCTCGCCTTGGGACCCCAGGAAAATTCCCAGCCCATGAATTTCCTTTGACACTTTGAGGCTCCCCCAAGAGGATTCCTGAGACCACAGCAGGAAATGAGGAACATATTTTTAAATCAGAAGGGGAAGCAATGTCTTTGTGTCAGATAAGTGGCCTGGATCCAGGGCTGAGAGACTGTGGCACATTTCTCTTCACAGACAGCAGGTGCTCTTCTAGATGTGGTTATGGCAACAAAATAAATGATGGATAATTGCTTTTGTGACAACTTGCCAATTAAATTAGACTCAGCAGAATAACATAATGACAATTTGTTATGCTCCGGTGGGCACTAACATACCAATCATAATTAAATGCTATGACTGAAATAGAATACCGCTCGACGCAGGAATATATAACCCCAATTCCCTCTCCGTGAAACATTATAGGTTGAGGCTTGATTTTAATTTCGGAAAGATAATGGCATTAGTGCATATCCAAGTGGGCTTGTGGAGAACCCTGTGGCGAGGGAGATGGGCCTGAGTGGGAAGACTAGGTCTGTGAGGAAATGTCCCTGGGGGCTGAACTCCAAGGTCATGGGGAAGAGCCAGCCGAGGAGCCCCTGGATGTGAAGATGGTGCTTCACGGGCCACCGATGTGCCTGGGCCTGTCAGCCCAGCTGGAGAAGGAAAGGAGGAGGCCTTTGCCAACAGCGTCTGCTAACAGGGCCTGGGCTGTGGCAAATCCGAGGCCTCCACACCAGAATGTTCCAGGAGCAGGCACATCCTTGAATGAGAAGCCCCAGCTCATGCTTCCTGACAAAGGTGAAGGCTTACTGTGTGCCCGGCAGGTATTCAGTACTCTTCACCCATAAGGCATTTTCTCACAACCTTTTACTCCAGTAAGGAACCAGCCTCAGAGATGAGGGACCTACTCAAAGTCACAGTCAATTCAAACCCAGATCATCTGCCTTCGAAGCCACTTCCCGTTTCCAGGATGTTCTTCCTGGCTGATTGAGGCTGTTATGTCAATAAACATGAGGGAGGGAAACACCAGAGAGAAACACAGAAGCAGGCCCAGTGGAGGTGAAATGTCCACCCAGGGCCCCCCACCCTGCCTCCAGTGACGCCACCCTCCCCCCTCACTGGGTCAGGAGGGAACAGCTGACCCAACGCGGGCCAATCAAAGTCTCTCTCTGTGAACTTGGCAACTGAGCCACTGCAGTTCCATAAAATGGTAACAAATGTACACATCTGTCTCAGTCTGTTTGAGCTGCTATAACAGAACACCAAGGACTGGGCCGTTTATAAACAACAGAAATTTATTTCTCACAGTTCTGAGGTCTGGGAAGTCCAAGATCAAGGTGCCTGTAGATTCAGTGTCTGGTGAGAACCACTTCCCTGTTCATAGACAGCTATGTTCTCACTGTGGGTCTCTTTTATGAGGGCACTAATTCATGAGGGCTCCATTCTCATGATCTAATCAGTTCCCAGAGGCCCCCACTTCCAAATACCATTCGCACTGGGGATTGGGGATTAGGATTTCAATAGATGAATGGGGAGGGGGAGGGGACACAAACTTTCAGTCCATAGCAACATTGATTTTATTTTATTATTATTTTTTTAAAGATTTTATTTATTTATTTGAGAGAGAGAGAATGAGAGAGAGCACACGAGAGTGGGGAGGGTCAGAGGGAGAAGCAGACTCCCTGCCAAGCAGGGAGCCCAATGCGGGACTCAATCCCGGGACTCCAGGATCATGACCTGAGCCGAAGGCAGTCGCTTAACCAACTGAGCTACCCAGGCGCCCGCAACATTGATTTTAAAAGAGTTTCTCGGGGGGGCGCCTGAGTGGCTCAGTTGGTTAACCATCCGACTCTTGGTCTCAGCTCAGGTCTTGATCTCAGGGTCATGAGTTCAAGCCCTGCATGGAGCCTACTTTAAAAAAGAAAAAAAAGAGCTTCTATTATAATATACACACTATGCACGCAGCACAAAAAGGGCTACAACTCAACTATCAAAGACTTGACCAAAACTGGATACTCCGATAATAATAAATATTAAGTATGTACTCAAGTTTTAATATCTTTATTGATGCATTAATCCCAAGCCATTCCATAAAAGATTTGAAGTGGCTTTTTTTTTTTTAAGATTTTATTTATTTATTTGACAGACACAGCGAGAGAGGGAACACAAGCAGGGGGAGTGGGAGAGGGAGAAGCAGGCTTCCCGCTGAGCAGAGAGCCCGATGCGGAGCTCGATCCCAGGACCTTGGGATCATGACCTGAGCTGAAGGCAGACACTTAACGACCAAGCCACCCAGGCACCCCTTGAAGTGGCTTTTAAAAAATCAAGTAATAGGGGGCGCCTGGGTGGCTCAGTTGGTTGAGCAACTGCCTTCGGCTCAGGTCATGGTCCCGGAGTCCTGGGATTGAGTCCCGCATCCGGCTCCCTGCTCAGCTTCTCCCTCTGACCCTCCCCCCTCTCATGCTGTTTCTCTCTCTCTCTCTCTCTCAAATAAATAAATAAATAAAATCTTAAAAAAAAAAATCAAGTAATAGGGGCGCCTGGCTGGCTCTGTCGGTGGAGCATGCTTTGATCTCTGGGTCGTGGGTTTTAAGGGGTCATGGTTTAAGCCCCTGCATTGGCCTAGAGCTTACTTTAAAGGAAAAAAATCAAGGAACAATTACTTGTTTGCTTTTTTAAAATTTAGAAGGAGGTTCTGTAGAGGTAAAAGGGATGGTTGAGGTTTCTCTCTTTCTCTTAAAAACTTTACTGAGCTTCTTAAAAACTAAATAATGCAAACACAAAACATATAATACCAAAATGTTTATAATGGAAATCCACCCTCATCAGTCCCATTCCCCTACAATGACCACTGACATCAACTTCATGTGTATTCTTTGAGCCTTGTTTCCCTGCCTGCGCCATCCTTTGAATGTGGAAGTGGACCTGAATATTTATGGATGCAATGATACGCTATTTGGGATCTGCTTCAGATAATCCACAGGTGGAAAAAGCAAGGGAATGGGATGGGAAAAAAAACAACCAAGAGTTAAAATTGTTGCAACAAGGTGATGGGACTCTAGTTCATTGCACTATTGCTCTTCACTTTTTATGAACTTGACAATTTCTACAATAGGAACTTAAATTGTTAAATGCTGTTTTTTTAACTGCTTAGAAAATGGACTCATGCTTTACGTAAAATTCAGTTTGCTTTTTTCTTTAACTAACAGCTTCTTGTGGACCTTGTTCCAAATCTATACAACATAGATCAGCCCTGTTCTTTCTAATGGCTTTCTATTGAATGGATATCCCGTAATTTACCCAACCTCTCTTCCCCTGACGGACTGTTCTCACTGTTGTGCCGTAACAAATGATGCCAAGTAAACCGACTTGCGCCTACGTCTCTTCTCTCTCGAAGGCAGCTTCTGTATGATCAATTCTGAGAAGTATAGTTTCTGGGTCAAAGGGTAAATATGTTTTAAGTTTGACTGATATTGCTAAATTATTCTTCAAAAACGTTATTGCAAGTTTCAGTTCCAGCTATATATCCCTTTTTATCTGTATCCTCCCAAACACTGAGTTCTAGCAATCTGGTTAACCTTTGCCAGTTTCAATAGGGAGAATATATCTCATTTTCTGTTAATGTGTATTGTTCTAATTGTTGTTGAGGTTGCTCATCTTTTCATGCTTTCTCTGCCACACGTATTTCCTCCTCTGCACATTGCCGGTTCATTGCCCTTGCTCGTTTGTCTATGGCATTTCTCTTTCTTATTGATTTGTAGCAGCTCTTTGTATATTATCGATGTTAACCTTTTATCTAGTATATATGTTTAAAACATTTTCTTCCATTCTTTAATTGTTGTTTGTGGTATTTTTCATCATACAGACGTTGTTGTTGTTGGTTTGTTCCTGTAGTCAGAACTGTCATTCTTTCCCTGCCGTCTTCTGGGTTTTGTGTCATGCTCAAAAAGACCCTATATTTTCTTCTAGTACTTTCATAGTTTTACTTTTTATTTTTAGATCTTTAGTTCACTTGGGATTTATTTGGGGCATGGTATCAGATAGAGAATTAAATTTAAAATTCCCCTGAAATTCACAACCCATTCCCAGTACTATTTAACAACCTATCCTGTTCTCTCTGATGTCAAATGCTATCTTTGTCATATACTTAATGCCCATATATATATCAATTTTTTTCTAGACTCTCTGTTGTATTCCCCTGGTCTAATTGCCTAATCCTATACCTGTATCATACTGAGTTAATTATTGTTGCTTTGTAATACCTCTGATAGTGAGTAAGTAATACTACATTCTGATATTTCAAAATTTTGTTAGCCATTCTCATGCATTTATCCTTCCAGATGAACTTTATTATCAAGTTGTGAAGTTAAAAAGAAAAACCACCATGGGATCTGGTTAGAATTGCCTTGACTATATATATTAAGTTGGGAAGGATGGTCCAAGACTCTGTGTGAAAGGGAAAGACAAAAACTAGGCATGGATTTCTCATATACCCAGGATGCCATAGCCAGAATCCAACAGGCTCAGCATCAATTCTGGAATGATGCTGCCCCACACACCATGTCACCCTTCGCTCAGCCTGCTCTATAATCAACTCCTGCTGTTTCTTCCTGTGGGGATCCAACTCTGATTCTTACTTGCGTTATGAGTTACGTGTTTCTCTGGCCTTTCAACCACCTCTGATTCTCCTAGCATAGCATGGCTGGTCTTCTCTCCTGACCATTCTAGAATATGCTCCCTCATGCAGGGGAGTGGTCCCAGCCACTGAAGCTGGCCAGTAGGCTCAGGATTGGACAATGTCCTCGATGCCATGGTAATAAAAGGAAACTGAAGACTCTTCTAGTTCCAACTCCCTCCTCTGACTTCATTTCCATAACACAAAGATCATAAGGAAATGACCAGGGGCTTAGACAAACAAAGTTATAGAAGAACTGGCTGGTTAGGAAAGGTGTTTTGAAATTTTTTTGGCAGTAATAAGAAGTAACACCTTTCCCTAGTGTCCACCTTTCCATTCCCCGAAGAGAAGTGGAAAGGAAATATTCTAGGACTATGTTGTCCAAGATTCCACCAGTTTCAGAAAGAGGCTGCCTTCATAGTAACTGGGAAGTTTATCCTGGTCAACCTGAAATGCCTACCATTTCTGATTAATTAGATTCCAATGAATGTCAGACAGGGCCCGGATTAGGGTGAGGCAAGTACCAAATTTGCATTTGTATGATCTTAAGGATGAGTGACTCCTTAAATTTGAGCCTTACTCTGGTCCCTGCCCTGGAGTTTGATCCCTTGAGTGGATACTGTGGTCCCCTGCCCAAACCTCCTCTGCACCCATTCTAGCTGCTGAGACTATCAGCTGATGATGACTCGTGGCTGCATCCCTCACTGGGGATCACTCTAGCCCCAGGGGATCACTCTAGCCCCAGGGAACTGCCTTGCCCAAAATTACATGCCTTCCAGTGTGCAGCCTATAGCCAAGGACTGACTTAGGTGGGGATGCAAATGCTCGGCCTCCTTTTCTCATTTGGAAGAGTTCTGAAGAGGTGTCCCGGCTCCAGAGTGCCAGGGCCTCAGCTCCCACCACCTCATCAAGTTCTGGAGGTACCAAGGTCCACACTTTGGACATCTCCATAGAGATGGAACAAACTTACTGTGCAAAGCAAGTAAATCTGAACAGCTCAAAGGACAGTCTGCTATGGGTTCTGTCTGCTGAGATCCCCCTCTTTGGGGCCACCCACTCATCCCCCAGCTGCTGAAAATATGGGCTGCTGATGGCTCAGAGCTTCATCCCTCCCTGGAAATTGCTTTACCCAAGGTGCATCCTCTCCTAGGGATGGCCCTAGCAATGACTAGCTGATGGAGGAGATGCAAAGGCCCAGCCCCAATACCTGGCGGCAACTCTGAAGGGCCATCCTACTTGCAGAGTCCCTGTACAATTAGCTGAGGTCTCCATGGCAACCACAACAGGGGACATCTTCCCCCTCTGCCTGGTCCTGCCGCCTTGCCCCCTTACAGGTGTATCTCCAGAGAATGCCCCTAACAAATGTTTTACATGCAGCTCTCCATCTCAGGGTCTGCTTCCAGGGAACCCAATCTAAGACATCCCCAAACTCAAGCTGAGACATTGGGACACTCCAATGATGCTGACTTGGTTCTTTGACACAAGGAACCCCAACAGGTGTACTGATCAATAGTTAAGCCTTAGATCAATCTTCAGGTTGGTTGTTTCCAACCTGTCCCCTCTCACTGGGGTTCAAGGAGATTACCCAAAGAAAGGAGAATGCAGCCTAAGCCACACTTCATTGGTGAATTCCACTCATGTGCCCTTTTTCCTCACTTTAAATCATATGACTCGAGAAAACTTTAAATAATAATAGTAAAGCCTTCAGCAAGACAAGGACAAACCCAGGGACATCTGCTAGGGAGCACAACCAAGCTTGTCTTTCTGAAAGGAAAGGAAAAGAGATTAGCATTTATGATGTCCACAGGGGGGTCAGTGTTATACAGGAATATTTTTAGTAAATTGCAGAGAAAAACGTAGAAAACAGGCTGATTGATTGGCAGACAACCCAATTTTTAATCTGGACATCTTTAATAAATTCTGCAATGCAGGATGATCAATCTTATCTTACCTGGATTTTTACCTTCACAAGGAGATGCCCTTGATTTTAGGGTGGATAAATCAAGGCCACCCTTTATTTATCAATAAAGAATAAGTGGCTTCTTTATCAAAAGGTTTACTGTAAATGGCCAAGCCTGAGCAGCCCTGAGCTGGCCCCCAGGAGCCAAAGCTCATCACCTTTTCATGGTAAAAGAGTTTTTCTGACTCGTAACACATAGGGAGTCAATCTCCTTACATAAATCCTTCCTGGATTTAAAAACAAGCAAAATGCAAATGCCAACGTCACTTGGATGGGGTAATGCTGTTCCAAGAAGCTAAAGGCACAATGGCACGTTTCACATGTCAGCAGAATGTAAAGCTCTTTCCATCCAGGATCTTTCTTGGCTCCCTCAACCCTTTGAATCAGGTGCAGTGCTATTATTATTTCCATTTTGCAGATGAGCAAACTGGAGCTCTGAGAAATTAAGGAATTTGCGCACAATTACAAAATGTACGTGGCAGAGCTGGAACCCCAACCAGTCTATCTGAGGCAGAGCCTGTGTTTTTAACTATGATGTTTTAGTCCAACATCCTACAGATTTTTAGCAATGTCATCTATACCCCATAATATCATAGCCACCTACACTGCAGATTTTAACATTTACAAATCAAATGAAATACATTTTCTATGACGATTTAAAAATGTGAGGTTGTATACTCCTCTCTTTTTTTGCAGAATAGGGTGTGGTATATTGTCTGTTGTCTATTTTCAAGATGTTTCAGTCAACTTGCCTAAAGGTATTTCTTACTTCCGCCTTCCATGTTAATCATAAATTTCAAATTGTAATTTTTTCACGGCACGAATAAAGGTCAAAAGGAAGTTCTGTGCTTGACATTCTTTGTTGAAAATAAGCATATTGAGACAGAACAATGCCTCTTCTCGTTTGCTTCATAATAAACCAAGTGAGCTTTCCATATTGAATTCTGCAGCTCAGAATTTCTTTCTTCTTTGGGGGATGGAGTGGGAGGGAAGAACAGTGGATAGATACCTGCATATTTGTCCTATAACAACTTCTTGTTTTCTGCTCTCCGAAGATATCTTCAAACTTATCTTTTATTTATTTAAACATAGTAAGGAGGCAAAGTTATTTATTGTCTGTAGTCTGACGGCTTCAATATTGAAAGTCTTTATAGAACTGCTTTTATTGTCTGTTTTGCTGGTTCTCACTCATGGAGTCAGGTTTCCTTGTGTGCCTGGTTATCACTGACCACGGTCCAATAAATACAGGAATAATAGAAGGCCTAATGGTAAAGTTCCTATGCCCAGAAATCTGCTTCTCTGATGCATTAAGCCATACCAGGCTGGGCCCAAATTAGATCAAGTGCAAGGCTTGCGATTTCCCGGACTGGGACAATCTGGTAATTGGAACCTCACGTTGTGATTCTGGGTGATGGCTGCTCCACTTCCAGATTGCCCTCCCCCAGCTTCCTGTGGAGAGAGCCCTTCCTTGGGCTGTCTCCTGGCTCCCTCTTCCCGGTAGGCTGCAAGGCCACTGAGGATCAGTAACCCTCAAGGCAAAAACAACCTCTGTGCCCACTCACCCCTTTGGCTCCTACTCTTCCCGTCTGTTGACCTCATCATTTCTTACTGTTTGTCAGCAATTTAATACTATTTAAGAAGATGTCAAAACTTATTTTATGCTTTTATAGTTGTCTCTAATGCGAGAGTTGGTCCAAATTGTTTAGCCTCATCCTACAAGTTTCTCAAGAAATAACCAACTCAGAATACATTTGGGACCCGACAAATACCTGAGGTTTGATTTATGTGTCTTAAAACAAAATAATCAAATTTTCAAGTGGTGCTCACTGAGGCCTGCAGTTCACAAAAGTGCTGGTTTCGAGTCCTCAAAGGAAGGGGGTCTGGGGGTGGGATGGGAAGATTATAGGAGTCACCTGCAGCATCAGCCTCACTGGATCTGCCACCAAGCCCCTGTCCAACCTGGGCCAATGATGCCGGCTTTTGCTGGTTTTCTCAATTGGAAAATGAGGAGGAGGAGAAGGAGGAGGAAGAAGAGGACGAAGAGGAGGAAGCAAAAGAAGAAGAAAAAGAATGCCTGTTTGACAATGTTGTCATATGAACTACATGAGATTAAATAATACATGCAAGGTCTGTAGTACAATGTCAAATGTCTGATAAACATGATTATTACTATTGTCCCTAAGATGCTGATGTCCTCAGACACACACACACACACACACTCAGCAGATCCCCCCCCAATCTTCCCCGCATGTGCATACAAGTCTAGTCAAGAACCACTGCCTTAGTTAATGATGATTTGAATAAATCACTCAATTCCCGTGGTCTGGTTGCTAAGGACATCATTCTGATGGCCTTAAAGCCAGGCCTCCTGGATTTTATCTCCTTTAACTCATTCTGTGACCTACAAATAGAAAGGATGACAGTAATTCAGACGTGGGAAGGGCCTGGAGAGCCCCCCGATGGAAAGTACCCCTGCCACCACGTGGCCGGTCGTGCTGTTGTGATGGAGCGGAAGGCTGTTTGGAAATAATCAAAAATTCTCTCAGGAAGCCCAATTATATTTTTACATCAAGAATCAAAATGCTAGTGCTGCAGACTTCAGCCTATCATTCACAAACCTTTTATCCTGTAATTAAGCCAGATCTGCTGCTGGGCTAATTCTTCCCTGAATGACACCACCCTTTGAGCCAGCCCGTAGGTCGGCATAAGACTTCACTCTGATGATCTATTACACCAATACATCACCGCGGTGAGCTGCCTCCTTAATGATTTATCCATAACACATCATCGGAGTGAGCCACACTCATAATATATTGCTCAATAAGTCTGCGGTGGCCAAGGGAGAAAGCCACGGACAGCGGCCGAGTGCATGCCCTTACACGGTTGGTGTCAGCGTGCAGGGCCCATGCTGGGCTCCCCGCTTCCTAAACAAATGTGTATATAGGTGGGAGGGCTCTCGTGCCAATAGGCTTTTAAAACATGAAGAACCATGACCTTAAGAAAGTCCTATAAATCCTGAGCAGCAAAGCCCCTCAGTGGGTAGTGGGGGCTGCCCTTCTAAGCCTGTCAAGCAGGTAGGAAACATTTGCTTTAAGCTCTTACTTAGGAGGCCAGGGCCCATGCACTGCACAACTCCAAGGGGCGCCATTCACATCACCGTCTGTGCAAATGGTGCCCCCACGAGTTGTGCAATGTGCAGCCTGAGCCACCTCACACCACAGCCCTGTAGGAGGCCCTGGGTAAGAGCATAGATCCTGGCATCAGACTGCCTCATCGGAGTCAAGGTTCTGGGACTAATGGTCCTATTCACTACATTGCTATGAGATGGAACAGGACGCTGTATGCAGAGCACCTATTAGTAAGCACTCCATGTGAGCACGACTGGTAGCAACCTTAATGAGTCCGGAGAGCCAGGAATCCTGGAGGTCCACAGCAGGCAGCCCCTGAGGATTGTGCTCTTCATTCTGCGGGATCCTATCTCATTTTTACGTATTTATATCCTGCATCATTCCAAAGAAAAAGGAGGAAGGGTGGAGAAGAGAAGGCTCACAGAAGTCCATTCTAGGATAAAAATAAGTAGATGGGGGGGCACCTGGGTGGCTCAGTCGTTAAGCGTCTGCCTTCGGCTCAGGTCATGACCCCGGGGTCCTGGGATCAAGCCCCGCCATCAGGCTCTCTGCTTGGCGGGAAGCCTGCTTCTCCCTCTCCCGCTCCCCCTGCTTGTGTTCCCTCTTTCGCTATCTCTGTCTGTCGAATAAATAAGTAAAATCTTTTAAAAAAATAAATAAATAAGTAGATGGGGACATTTGGGCAAAAGGAAAGAAAGATTTAGCCAAGTTTAAGCAAAAGTAGTGCACCAAAACAACACCAAGAACGGGCCAGGGTGAGGATCGTGCTGGAGAGCACATTCACATTGCCCAGAAAAGGAAAGATGGGCACACCCTATGGCCCAGCAATCCACTCCCACGTGTGCGCCCTGGCCCAGAGGAACTCTCCGGCACACATGCGCAAAGAAACAAATAGAATAATGTTCTCTGCAACATCCGGAGACAGGGCAAAACTGGAAACGTCCACCAGTAGAAAAATAAACACGCAACAGTGATAGCCAGGTCTTGAAGAGTGCACACTGTGCGCCAGGCTTATTTTAAAAGCTTCATCACAGCTTACATCATTTAATCTTCACATCGACTGAGGTAGGCGCTATCATTTGCCCCATCCTATGGCTAAGGAAACTGAGGCCCAGAGAGGCTGATTTGCCCAAGGTCGTAGAACTAGTAAGTGGCAGAGCTGGGATTTGAATGAACCCTGGCATTCTGGCCCCAGGCCCATGCTTTGAAACACCGCATAATCATTTGTCTAGTCTTCGAGGGGAATACTACACAGCAGTGAAAAATGAATTAACTAGAGCTACATGTGTCAACAGAGGGAAGTTTCAAAGTAAAATCCTTGCGTAAAAAGAACAAATTACAGGATGATACATATAGTACAAAGCCACTTATAGAATGTTTTTAAATATGCAAAACGATACCATATGTTTGTTACAGGGGCATATGTTTGGAGAAAATTTCTTATTTTTTGAATAGGAAGGGCTAGAGCAAGTCCAGGAAGAGATGTCCCACAGGGGTGGGAGGTGGGAGAACAGGTTCGGGACCTGGTGCTCGGAGGGCTTCAATCTGTCTTTGCTAAGTTTGACAGGGATATTTGTTATATATTCTCTGTAATTTTTGTAAGCCTAAAATATTTCACAATTATCAAAACAAATGTCATCATAAATTCCTCTATCAGCTGCATGTGACTGTAACTTTACCTCTGAAATTACTCACAGCCAAAGCGAAGAGGGAAACTAAGGTACCAAATTGGCCAAGACCACGAGAGTAAGCCACACCAGGTGTTCAGAAGACATACAGGTTTTCTTTGCATCGGGATGGACGGGAATTTCACCCATGGGTCCTCACAGGGGAAAAGATGGTTAATAACATCCCTACAGAAATGTAAGGGGGGAGGGAGCTGCACACAACCATGTTCTAGCATCTCCCTGTGCATGCCAATGGCGTAATGTCAATGCAGGACTCAGAAGGAGCTGCTCTCTGAGGGGGGCATCTCTACGGCCAGTGTCTGGGGCCTTCCCACAGAAACTGGCCTGTGTGACTCGGGAGCAAAGCAGGCGGACCCTGGAGGGGAATGAAATAACCTCGACTCTGGGCAGGACTCTCCCTCCCACGTCTGCTCCTGGCTCTGGGACACACGGTGTGGACACAGGCCCAGGCAGCCAGTGTCTCTGCAGATGGAGAAAATGGAACAGTGGCAGCCCTGGGATCAGAAGGCATCCACCCTCTGCCTTATGCTGCCCTCCATCACTTGCACTTCTCACATCCAGGGCCCTTCCGGCTGTGTTTAAACCTCTGGTTCTTACCCTCATCGTACAAAGCAGGGAGTCAAGAGGTAGTGGATGGAACAAGAAATAGAGGGTAAGTACTTTATGTGACTCTAATAGTGGGATTCGTAATAAGAAATACATGTTGGGGGCGCCCGGGTGGCTCAGTCGTTAAGCGTCTGCCATCGATCGGCTCAGGTCATGATCCCAGGGTCCTGGAATTGAGCCCCGCGTCAGGCTCCCTGCTCAGCCGGAAGCCTGCTTCTCCCTCTCCCACTCCTCCTGCTTGTGTTCCCTCTCTAGCTGTCTCTCTCTCTGTGTCAAATAAATAAATAAAAATCTTTAAAAAAAAAAAAAAGAAAGAAATACATGTTGGTCTCTGCCCCCAGCTCCTAACACAGAGCTCCTGAAACCCTCATAATTTCTGATAGGAGGGATAGGAATATCTTTTATTCTACTAAGGTGACTCTGGGTGGGTTCCTGGATGGCTCCTGGATGAGGGCTGGTCACTGGAAAATCCAAACCATAATTAGAAGCTTGGAATTTTCAGCCCCGCCCCCGCATTCCCTTGAGAAGGGAGAAGGGCTGAAAGTGGAGTCAATGCTCACTCATGCCTGTGTGATGAAGCCTCCATAAAATCCTGTAAGTACGGGGTTCTGAGAGCTTCCAGGGTGGTGAGCACGTGGAGGGAGGTGCTGGGAAACGACGCACCCAGAGAGGGCATGGGAGCTCCGCACCCCTCCCACATACCTTGTCCCATGCATCTCTTCCCTCTGGATGGCCTCTGTATTCATTATCATAGGCTTTAAGAAACTGGTAAATGTGTTTCCCTGATTTCCGTGAGCTGCTCTAGCAAATCAATTGAACCCGAGAACAGGGCTGTTGGAACTTGCGATCTATAGCTGGTTGGTTGGAAGTATAGGTGATAATCTGGCCTTTCCACTGGCATCTGAAGTGTTTGCGTGTGTGTGTGTGTGTGTGTATGTGTGTGTTGAGGGGCAGCCTTGTGGGACTGAGCCCTTAACCTAACCTGTGGGATCTGACACTATGTCTGGGTAGACAGTGTCCGAATTAAACTGTAGGACACCAGCTGGTGTAGCAGACAATGGCTTGTTGTGGGGAACCCCCCACTCCCTGCCACTTTTGGTGACCAGAAGTCAAGCGTTTTATGTGAGTAGTAAAGTCAAGTCATGGGGAGAAAGGCAGTAGAGAAGAACTGGGTTGTTCCCTGCATAGGAAAGAGGAAAACCGAGTTTCCCTTATAGTGATCCCAAAGGCAGAGGAACCATATTAGTTTCCTAGGGTTGCCATAACAAACTGCCACAAAGCTTAAAACAACAGCAACGTACCGCTCACAGTCTGGAGGCCAGAAGTCTGAAATCAAGGTGTCGGCAGGGCCAGGCTCCCGCCGAAGGCCCTGGAGAGGTTCCTGCCTTGCCTCTTGCAGCCTCTGGCGGCTGCTGGCAACCCTTGGCGCTCCTTGGCTGGTGGCGGCACCTTGCTCCAACCTCTGCCTCGGTCTCCACATGGCTGTCTTTCCTCTTTGCGTGTGCCTGTTTCCAAGTCCCTCTCTCCCTCTGAGGATGCCAGTCATTGGATTTAGGGCCCGCTCTACTCCAGCATGACCTCATCTTCACCTGATCACATCTGCAAAGCCCCTGCTGCCTAATAACGTCACATTCACAGGCACCAGCAATTAGGACTTTGACATACCTTTTTTGGGGGGTGGGGGAAAGGGTACAAAATTCAACCCCAAACAGAACCTTAGTAAGTGTTACTACACAGAGGAACTAAGGGGGTAAATGCCGCTGTGGAAGAAGAGAGAATCGAAGTTACCTGTCATCTCTCCTAGCAGAAAGCCAGGAGGTGACGACAGCAGCTGGGGGTATGAACCCCCCTGAAGCTACTCACCAGAAGCACCAAACACAGAAAGAGTTAACCATGGTTGGCCCCAGGGACGGGCTGACGTAGGAGGCGGCAGACAGCCTGGAAATGTGAATACGGACTGGTTATCAGGTAATATTACAGAATTACTGTTAATTGCCACTTTGTTAAGCTTAATAATGGTAATGGTGTTGATGTAAGAAAAGGTCTTATTTTTCAGAGAAGCAGGCTGAAGCCTTGGGTGAGAGTGGTCACGTCTGGACGTACTTTAAGATACAGAAAAATGTATCGATAAGCAAAATCTTCAGAGAAGATCTAGATGAGCAAATAGAGCAAAATATTAATAATGGTTAAGTCTACATGATGAACATATGGAGGATCATACCATTTTCTCTACCCTTACAAGTGTTTGCATCATCAAAATTTATTTTTTTAATTTAAATTCAGTTAATTAACATATAATGTATTCTTTGTTTCAGGGGTACAGGTCTGTGATTCATCAGTCTTATATAATACCCAGTGCTCATTACAATTACCCTCCTCAATGTCCATCACCGAGTTACCCCATCCCTCCACACCCCTCCCCTCCAGCAACCCTCAGTTTGTTTCCTGATTAAGAGTCTCTTATGGTTTTTCGCCCTCTCTGGTTTCGTCTTATTTTTTCCTCTCTTCCCCTATGATCCTCTGCCTTGTTTCTTAAATTCCACATATCAGTGAGATCATATGATACTTGTCTTTCTCTAACTGACTTAGTTCGCTTATACCCTCTAGTTCCATCCACGTCATTGCAAATAGCAAGATTTCATTTTTTGATGGCTGTGTAATATTCCTGTGTGTGTGTGTGTGTGTGTGTGTATACACACATCTTCTTTATCCATTCATCTGTCGATGAACATCTGGGCTCTTTGCATAGTTTGGATATTGTGGACATGGCTGCTATAAACATCGGGGTGCACGTACCCCTTCGGATCCCTACATTTGTACCTTTGGGGTAAATACCCAGTAGTGCAATTGCTGGGTCATAGGGTAGCTCTATTTTCAACTTTTTGAGGAACCTCCATACTGTTTTCCAGAGTGGCTGCACCAGCTTGCATTCCCATCCATAATCAAAATTTAAAAGTGAGAAGGTTTGGGGGCGCCTGGGTGACTCAGTTGCTTAAGCCTCTGCCTTCAGCTCAGGTCATAATCTCAGGGTCCTGGGACTGAGCCCCAAATTGGGCTCTCTGCTCAGCGGGGAGTCTGCTTGTCCCTCTGCCCCTTCCCCTGCTCATTCTCTTTCAAATAAATAAATAAAATCTGAAGAAAAAAAAAAAAGTAAGATTTTAAGTATTTAGTAAGTCTTGGAATGTGCTTGCTCTCCCCATCTTCGCAGCTCTTCTTGGACCAAAGACCCAGAGAATAGGGCTTCCAAGGTCTTGTAGCTCAACCCCCTTATTTCACAAATGGCTAAAAAGGTTGAATGATTTTCCAAAGTCACACAGCCAACAAGTTGATGAGTCGGGGCTGGGCCAGGATCTCCAAGAGCCTCATCGAGTGCCCCAGCTGCTCTCCATACCATCTTCTGCCTCAGTTGTGCGCTAAAGGAGATATTTTTAAATGTCAGTAAACAATGGAGGTACACTCAGTTCTTTTTTTTTTTTTTTTTTATGGCAGACATTGCCTATGGGTCACTGAGTTCTCATATATAAGAAATCTTGATTATACCTGAAAGCTTTATTCTCTTCAACATGACAGTAAAGTACATTCAGGTCCTTTAGATCTTAAAGTAACCCCTTTGGGGTTTGGCAACACATGTTAGTTGAGCAATAAACATCTGTCATCTATCTTTCATTAGCATTAATTATAATGTGAATTTCATTAGTATTATTTATTATTATATAATAGCAATTATAATAAATTATATTGTAATAATTTTATAATATAGTAATTATGAGTCAACAGCACACAGGAACTAAGTCCTGTCGGTGAGATTTTCCTAAATTTGAGCTTCTTGACTTTACAGGTATTCAAAGTGGTTCTTTTAAGAAGCCATGCTAGGTGTGTCAAACAATAATCAAAAGGGGGGGCGCCTGGGTGGCTCAGTTGTTAAGCGTCTGCCTTCGGCTCGGGTCATGATCCCAGGGTCCTGGGATCAAGCCCCGCGTCAGGCTCCCCGCTCAGCGGGGAGCCTGCTTCTCCCTCTCCCTCGGCCTGCTGCTCCCCCTACTTGTGCTCTCTCTGTCAAATAAATAAATAAAATCTTAGAAAAAAAAAAAATAATCAAAAGGGAAGGAATAAACAGTTCCAACCTTGAGAACACGCTGCACTGGAGGTTAGATCGCCCAGAAGGCCAGGAGAGACATGGCAGGAATGCTGCAGGACTGTGGAACATTCTGGTGCCCTTGACCTGCCTGCTGTTCAGATGACCGGACCCCTCCAACTCATCTGGCCTGTCTCCCACGCCCTTTTGTCTTCTCTCACAACCCAAAGTAGGAAAGTTAGGGATGGTGCAGGGTTGCCAAAGACAAGCTTTGCCTTCTTAGGATTTAAATTGAAAACTTTCTGGGATTAAGCTGGCTTTCTCTAAGGCCCGTTGAGTGTGGTTTGACCAGGACAACCAGGAGCCGGGCGCGGGCACACTCGCTGAGGCGAGCCAGGCAGGCCCACCCTGTCCCCAGCCTGAACAGGGAGACCCCGCCCGGGCTACGAGTTAGCTCGAGGCTGCCGGCAGAAATGGTAACACAAGCCCACTGTCCCTTGAATTATACATTTCAGGAGCTGGAAGCCTTGAGGAGCCAGAGGGACATTCGTGCCAGGGCAGGGGAAAATGGTTCCAGCAGG
The DNA here is from genome assembly GCF_011800145.1 of Mirounga leonina. Lineage (NCBI taxonomy): Eukaryota > Metazoa > Chordata > Mammalia > Carnivora > Phocidae > Mirounga > Mirounga leonina. The sequence continues at coordinate 15,206,018 of NW_023270503.1, read as the reverse complement.
GAGCAGGACCCAAGGAAGGAAATGAATACCAGGGAGGCAGGGAGGCCATGACCGTCGCTGCTGAGATGGAGCAGGGCCATTTCACCTCACCTGGCAGGAGCCAAAGGAAGCTGGTGATAAAGTCCAGGATCCAATTCTCTTCGTGCTTAATATTCAAGAGATAATGCTGAGCACCCTCGGGATTTAAAGCAAGCACCCAGGAGGGGGTTTGAAGAAGCTGGCATCTCCTGCAGAATTCCTCAACACACAGAGACTAGACCAGCTATCCTGGCCTGCTGCCATTGCTCTCCTGAGTCCGAAGTCCTGGGCTCCGCTCTCCCGGGGCAAGCCCAGCACCAGCAGCTCCCAGGACATTTGCTTCGGACTGGCATCTTTATTTTATGGAACTGTAGACAGCTTCAGAGTTTCCAAAGTTCTGCCACAACCAGCATCTTCTTTGGGTTCTGTACCCCAAAACATACTTGGTGCAGTACTATTATCCCTATGCTTAGATGGGGAAACCATTCATTTGTTCATTCATTCACTCAACAAGTACACTGTCAAGGATCTCCTAGGCTCCAGACCCTGTGCTGGAAGTGAATGCAGCTCAGAAGGGTTAATGACCTGTCCAAAGCCACAGTCATATACAGGGAGTGGCTGTGCCGGGATTGGAACCCAGTTCTCTGACACCTGAAGAGGAAAGAGGCCAGAGCTCTTCCTCTGTAATGTCCCTCAGTGGCACCCTCAGCACTTGTGTCCTCTAGACTAGCACCCCAGATGACCAGTGGCAGAGGGGTCCCACTGCAGACTGACCAGGGTCAAATGGAGTGACGGGGCACAGGACAATGGGAAAGACATAACGATCTTTTTTCTTTTTTTTAAAGACTTTGAGAGAAAGAGAGAGCATAAGCGGCGGGGAGGGGGGCAGCAGAGGAAGAGGGAGAAGCAGACTCCCCACTGAGTAGGGCGCCTGACATGGGGCTCGATCCCAGGACCCTGAGATCATGACCTGAGCTGAAGGCAGAGACGCTTAACTGACTAAGCCTCCCAGGTGCCCCAGGACATAAATAGATCTTTCTGGCTCTCCAGACCTCACTCCCATCCCACCCACCATTCCAACCCTGGCATCAACCCTGCCCTTCACCGGGAGGAGGACCAGAGGGAGTTCCAGAAACTCTTGCCCCAAGGGTTGCGCAGCCCTGACCCCCGGGAACAATGTTTCTGGGGTTGGAGCCATTTTTTTTCTGGTGGACCTCTAGGTAGTAACCCTCTGGCTTCCCTCCACAATCAGGGGGCAGGAGGGAGAAAGAAAGGAGCAAAAGTTTACCACAAGGAGGGCAAGGGAAGCAACAATGAGGAAGGAAAGAGGAAATAGAAGGAATGCCATTAAGACATTGCTTTCTACACACACACACAAAAAAAACTCCAATAATAGATGATTTCCCAGGTTGTTCTTTAGCTTTCTCCTTTGTCTTTTTGTTTTTAATTGTTTGATTGATTGGCTGATTGATTGGTTTAGTGCTAGAAGGTTGGAAGAAGATAAAAGAGATCGCAACTGCTGGGGGGAGGAGTTGAGAAGAGAGAAGCGATTAGACAAGTACCTGGTGAAAGGTAGTTTTTTTGTTTCTTGTTTTGTTTTTTTTTTTAAGATTTTATTTATTAGAGAGAGCGCACGTGCACATGAGTGAGTGGGGGTAGGAGGGCAGAGGCAGAGGGAGAAGCAGACTCCCCGCTGAGCCGGGAGGCCAATGAGGGGCTCGATCCCAGGACGCCAAGATCACCACCCCAGCCGAAGGCAGACGCATACCGACTGAGCCAGCCAGGCGCCCCTTTTCTCCATTTTAATCTAATGTACATTCGCCTTCACCCAGTGGGAAGCAACAGCTGCTGAGAGCCTTCCAAGCACTGAGAGCGAAGACTGACTCCGTGCCAAGAACTTTCTTCCTGCTCTTCTTTAACCCGTATAGCACCTTGATGAAGGAGATGTTAGGACCCCTGCTTTACAGATAAGGGAACTGAGGGTCAGGTTATTCACCTGCTCCCCTCATGTCACAAGACAAGGCAATTGATCAGGGCTTCAGTTCCAGGCCTGACCCCACACTGCCTCTCTGCCCACACCACTCCCCCAGTCTGTCCTCCACAGCAAATTCGCAGATTTTGTCATTGACTGGAGAAGGTTAGGAAACGCTGCTCTGGGCAGTCTCTAGGGACTCGGCCAGTTAGCTCCTTCCTCTCCTGCTCCCACTATGGTGCAAACATGGTTTCCCCCACAGGCCTTTGTCATTTGTCCTGGGGCCTTTCAGCTCCCATCTTTACCCTATCCCAAGCACCCCAGGACTCGGCTTCCTAAACCTCAGCCAGAACATTATTTTACAAGGACGCTCACCAACCTTGAAAGGCAAGTACCCCAAGGCAAGGAAATAAAATTAATGTGGTTGAGCAGCACGAGAGTGCAGCGCCACCTAGCGGTTCTGGGGCCAAATGGTCCCGGGTGGTGACATTTTCAAACAATCAATATCTCATTATTAACCATAATCACAACCTGATGTTTACTTTTGGAGAAATGGTCAGCGGCAAGGAATGCACAAGCACTTTTCTGCATGTTTCAGAGGTCTGCGATCCTAAATGCCACAATGACTATTAAACAGTGTCCTGCCCATGAGCAAACAGGAGGGAGCAGATTGATTGTATATCTTTTTCATCTAAGCTACTCACCAAAAACAAAGCATCCGCTGAAGCCACTGACCTTTCACTAACTGCTGGAAGGAAAATGCTTGATAAATAATAAATAGACCACTACTTGATGTTGCTTAGAACTATCTTTTAATTAAAAGAACAGACCAACTAGAAGGTCAGGTGACTGACATTTAAGTTCCGGTCTCAGACAAGCATCAGTCGAGGGTAAAACTCTACCCCAAATGTAATTTCACTGTCAGCCACCACTCAACTAAAGTCCTCTGCCTGTAATACACATGGATGGAGGGGACATAGCCTCCACTTCCTGCCTGTGCTTTCCCCTAGCGACCTCTCCATCCGAGTGCCAGAGCAGAAACAGTGTGGTTCAGCATCTCCACAGAACCTGCTCCAGCGCCGGGCTCACCCAGTCACACGGCCACAGGCCACACTGAGCGCTACCCTAGACTGTCTTCCCCACGGGAGGTGCCCTTCCTCCACCAGACAAGGTGACCTCAACCAAGTGGCTCACCGAACCTGCTCAGGCATCCATCTCCCTGAGCACCGTCAAAGGCTCAAAACACATGATGAACCTCGCCAATCACACCTCCACCTTCTGGCTGTTCTGGAATAGAGCTCAGGAACACGGAGACCCCGAGCGAAGTAATAATCTCGTGCCCCTCCCCCCCCGACACACACACACCCGCTCACGGCTCCTTGTCCCTAGCTCCACATTCCTGAGGCAGAGCCAGCACTTGCAGTCCCAGAGCCACGGCATGTCCCGGGCCCTAGAGCCCATGTAGTCAGGAAAACAGCCGGCCCGGTTTTGAGTTAGCCCTGCGGAGAGCCTAGAAGGATGGAAGAGGCCCCACAACTCCTGCGTGCCTATCTGGGTTCCCAGGGGCAGAGGTAGGCACCAGTGCGGGGCTCAGAGAAAATCTTCTCCCATTTAAATGACTTTTGTCAAAGAGAGAATCTGTGGAATGTTTTTAAGTGGCAAGCCATCATTTATTTACAGAGAAGGGTACCATTAAAAAAAAAAAATCAGGAATCCTCTGGGAGCACCAAATTTTCTATAATACTGCTTTCATGATCACAGACACAGAACACGACACTAAGTGTTACACAAAATTACAAAAAGACTTGGGTTTGCCTTTTAAGGACACATGATCAAGAATCAGGCCTACTAAACAGAAGCGAAGGAAGAACTCTAAAAAAATCTTGTGAATCCAGGACCACTTAAAAGAGCCTTGCCATAGGGGCGCCTGGGTGGGTCAGTCGGTTAAAGGTCTGCCTTCAGGTCATGTTGTGATCCCAGGGTCGTGGGATGGAGCCCCGCATTGAGTCGGGCTCCCTGCTCAGTGGGGAGCCGGCTTCTCCCTCTCCCTGAACCCTCCCACCCCCCACTTGAGCTCTCTTGCTCTCAAATAAATTAAAAAAAAAAAAAAAAAAAAAAAGCCTTGCTATATAGATGATGGGAGATGTGGGATCAGTTTCCTTTGTTGACTTTCTTGTTCCTTCTGTCCCTTAACTAAGAGCATTCACCTGGCTCAGCCCCCAACATCCTGTGTCTCTCTACACTCCCCTTGGAGAGCTTTCATTCTCCTGGCTCCAACCCTTACCCCTGTGCTAGGGACTTCCTCCCCATCTCCCAGACATCTAACTCATTCCTTTGTCTGCCACCTGGACGATGCACCATCACCTCTCAGTATGTTGAGAACTGAAGCCCTCTTCCCAACCTTGCTGTTAGTGATGCAGGTATTCTGGTCACTCAATTTGTAACCTTGGCATGGCTGCAGAGACCAAAGTCTCCTCTTCCTGCCCTCCCCCCTCCCTGCCGGCTCCGCCAACGCCGTTCTTTGTATCACATCTGGGTCAATCTTCCTTCCACACAACACTGCTTTCACTATGTTACTTCCCTGCTCAAACTTTCCGATACCCAACTGAACAACTCCAGGTAGTTACTGAGGCCACCGTGGTCTGACTCCATACTACCTGTTCAAACCTGTTTTCCACTACTCAAGAGTAATAGAAGCATCTGTCACGTATTACAAGCGGGCTTTGCATTGTCTCAATTTTCACGTAACTAACTAGAAGCCAAAGAAGCAAACATTATCCCTATTTTGTACTCTGAGACTGTCACAGGCACAAGGTCACACCAACAAAAACTGGAGGAACGAGAACTAGTCCCAGAACTTCAAACTTGTCTTTGCAAACTGCACTGTAACCTGAACACATGCCTTTCTTGGCTTCAGCTCAGCAAACCTACATGGAGGGCCCACTCCAGAAAGGCTCTGTCTAATGCGTCAGTGGGTATGAGTAAGAATTTCTGCACTTGTTTACACTCTGAATGGAAAGAAGGTAGTTCCTTCCGGAACGGATGACAAGGGTGAGGCCAGAGTGCCAACAGCGGACCAGGTGTGCCAACTGAATGACATGCATGAGTGCAGCCCGGAAGGGACTGGAGATCTGATTTGAACATCAGGTAACATTTCCAAGCATGTACCATTTTTTTCTTTTTTTTTTTTTTTTTTGTAACTGAGTTTTATGCCCATGACCTCAGGACCCTGAGATCAAGAGCCACATGCTCTACCAACTGAGCCAGCCAGGCACCCCTGAGCAGTTACCATTTGGAAACGGCAGTGAAAATAGTTTCTCAAATCTGTGGTGGCAGGGAGGGTGCTCCAGGCAGAGGAAACAGCATGCCTCCTTCAACTCCCCCTGCCTTTCAAGGCTCTCCGTGCAGTATTCCTGGACTAATCTAGAGCTGGCTCCTCCCCCCGACTCTACCATTATTTTGTATCATAACTTGAAAGAATTCCTGTTCATTTTGTTTCCAAAGTCACTCGTCTTCCCAATTAGATTTTAAGGTCCTTGATGCAAGAATGAGCTTCCACTTCCATTCTGTCCAAGCATCTCAATGCCAACGATGGCTTTTGCCCACACCAACTGTGGGAAGGGCTCTGAATTCCCCAAAACCCTTCACTTTCACTGTTTTGACTACTGAGACTCAACATAAAGGAAGTTTGCTGTAAGGTCTAGTCTCTCTCCCTTCTCCCAGGCTTAGGTTCTCCTCAGGGAAGAGTCTGTCTGGTTTAACAAGATGGAAATGGAGGCGCCTGGGTGGCTCAATCGGTTAAATGTCTGACTTCGGCTCCGGCAGTGATCCCTGGGTCCTGGAATTAAGCCCTGGGTCTGACTCCGCGCTCAGCAGGAAGTCGGCTTCTCCCTCTTCCCTCCCCCCCGCCCCGTCCTGTGCGTGTGCGTGGTCTCTCTCTAATAAATAAATAAAATCTTTAAAAAACCACAAAAAACACAAGCTGGAAGTGTACTGGTGAGGTTGCGGGGATACAGGCATCCCTGTATATTGCTGGCGGGAGCGTAACTGAGCCGCTTCTATGGAGGACAACACCAAAATCAAAGGCATGCTATTCCAGCAGTACCGCTGTAACGGATACACCCACAGCAGCACGAGCCTGTTTGCAGCCCAAGAAAACACAGAGCCACTTCTGTCATTCGGGCACTGATTAAATCACTAGGCATCCACACAAAGGATCTGAGACATATTTTTTTTTTTTTTAAAGATTTTATTTATTTATTTGAGACAGAATGAGAGAGAGAGAGCATGAGACGGGGGAGGGTCAGAGGGAGAAGCAGACTCCCTGCCGAGCAGGGAGCCCGATGCGGGACTAGATCCCGGGACTCCAGGATCATGACCTGAGCCGAAGGCAGTTGCTTAACCAACTGAGCCACCCAGGCGCCCAGGATCTGAGACATATTAAATGGAAAAATGAGGTACAGGACAGTAAGCACAGTGTCCCCATGCATACGCCCAAAATATTCCTGGAAAGGAAATGGCCTTGGGGGAGAGAAATAGGTGGCTGGAGATAGGTTTTGGAAAGGAGACCAGCCTTTTACCTTTAAATTCTGAACCATGTGTCTGTGTCATTTTTTTTTTTAATTATGCATCAGGGGCATCTCGGTGGCACAGTCGGTTAAGCATGTGACTCTTGGCTTCAGTTCCGGTCCTGATCTCAGGATCGTGAAATCGAGCCCCACGTCTGGCTCCGCACTCAGCAAAGAGCCTGCTTCAGGTTCTCTCTCCTTTTCCCTCTGCCCCTTGCGCTCATGCTAAGTAAATAAATCAATCTTAAAAAAAAAAAAATAGGGGCGCCTGGATGGCTCAGTTGGTTAAGCGTCTGCCTTCGGCTCAGGTCATGATCCCAGGGTCCTGGGATTGAGTCCCGCGACGGGCTCCCTGCTCAGTGGGGAGTCTGCTACTCCCTCTGCCTCTGCTGCTCCCCCTGCTTGTGCTCTTTTGCTGTCAAATAAATAAATAAAATCTTTAAAAAAGAAAAATTAAAAAAAGAAAAGTATGTATCAAACAACTTTCTAAAAATGTCTTCATCATTATGGCAAAAAACTTCCTTTTAAACCCCAGAAAGTCTAAAGAAGTTAATGAGTGACCCCCACCCCCCCACAATTGTTCCTCTGAGAACAGAACTGTCTCATCCCCCTGCTTAAGTCCTCCTCCCCAAGCTCGGCATTCACTAGCTGTCTCTGGTTGTTGAATGGATGAAATTTACTTTCCCATCTAAAAGTAAAGCATTCCGCAAACAAAAGGAATCGCAAACCAGTGACGGGTGGCAGGGAGATGCAGCATGGCTGAGAACTGCTTTTGCCTCATGTACTATTCCCCTTCCATTCACAGAGCACCATGTGCAAGGCCGTGCCGGGGCTGAGGTGTGGGCTCTACCCTGGGTCTACCAGGAGACGGAAGAGACTGTACACAAAGAACAGAAAAGCTACATGAGTTTTAAAATCAGGAATTTCTGAAGCAGCTTATTATTAGTAGTTGAAAACTAGTGGCCTTAGGATCACAAATATAAAGGCTAGAAACTCAGAAGATGTCATTCATTCAGGAGAAGGTATGAAAATGAAGAAAGCAGAACGGTTGGTAAGGTCTCATCACCACATCTCCACACCAGGGAGGCAGGTGGATGCCGGTGGATCACGGCATCTAAATGAGCTGGCCCCCTCCTGGCAATCCAGTTATCTACAGATGTCCTCTGAATTCAGTCTTCAGCTGGATGTAATCATTTATTCATTCAAATCTTTACTGAGCAGACTAGGTTTGGGCCTATGCTAATTGTCTCCAGCACTCTCAACCTAATCTATGAGATTAAAGCTATAGTTTTGACCTTTGTCTATCAACAATGATAGGTTCTCACTCTTACCACAAAGCCCAAGTCAACTTGACCTCTCAAGTTGAAGATCAATAGTTCTATAACAAAACGTGAAGATTATCTGCAGACAGAAAGTTGGCCCAGGGGACATACCATATGCATAAGTAAAAGCCTGATGGGGCCAAAAAAGAGAAAGATACCCAAGAATCAGATATAGCCAACCCACATGTTAACACAGAAATCCAAACAGACCTACTCAGAACAAGTCCCATTCAAACCATACTTATAAAGGTTTCTTCATGCTATTTACAATTTTAAAGTAAATTTACTTTATAAGCAGCCAGGGAATTCTTTATTTAACACCGTCCTAACATAAAAGTTCATTCAAACCATGAAACTCAGCTTTATGACAACCTAGAAATAGGAACTAAAAGAAGGCAAACATAATGCCTTAGAGACTGGGAAACATTTACACAGTCCAACTGTTAAAAACAGTTCAACATTCATCTAGTGAATACAGTTTGGATGTCAGTATACACGGTATACAAGTTCTTCAGGGAGGTGAGAGACCTTTCGGCTGTTCTTCAGATGTCTCCAAATGCTGGTCCTGTGGAACTTCTTGTAGAGGCTGGTTTTTTTCCAATACTGTTTGCGGTTTGACACCCGTGGGTTCAGATTCCCAGGAAACGTGACTACCTTCCTTTTGCTTAAAAGACCAGACATAAATACATCACACAGATGTCATTTTCACTCCACTGACTGGCCGAAGCTGTATGACTAAGCACATTCTATCATGGAGTCAAAACGTAACATTAATATCCCAGGTCAAATTCTACTATAACAAGCAATACACGTGATAAAAATCTCTGGAGAACCATAATTTCAAAAGCCCTAATGACAACTCACTTGTTCCAAGTAGCAGTCACTATCACAAAATTTTAGTGTGTGTGTGTGTGTGTGTACACATTTTTTTTTTTTTTTTTAATTTCAGCGTATTTCATCTACCAGTATTTGACCTGGTGTTCAGGGACATAAACCAAGGTTGGAGAAGGAAAACCAAGTCTTCCTTTGACTTCTAACAAATAGACAACTAACCCTAATAACAATTTTAATCAAAAAATACTCACAGTCCTTGCTTCTACTCTTCTCAAAATGACACCTGCTGCCAATAAAGCCTTCCCTGTTTCCACAAATAACTTCTCTTCATCTGTTTCTCCAAGCTTCTGTAGCTCAATGTACTTCTCCACAAACCTGGAATTCCAAGCAGACCACATGTGAGGGCTGTATATTGAGAGTCATCAAGACATGCTGTCACACCGTATCAAGCATTCCTTTAACATGTCTTCCTAGAGGAGCGGCTTTTCCCTGCGGTGGACTTCAACAAAACTCCTCAAACCAGTAACTAAATTCCTTAAAAAACAAAAAAAACTAACCCAGGAATTGTAAAATGGCTTACTGTTGACAAGTAGACTTGAAATTTGGATTGAACAGATCAAAAGCTTTCTGACCAGATCCATAGGCTGAGTAAAATTTCCTAGAAAATATAAACAACACAATATAAATCTCCATTTACAGATCACGGCCAAGAACGGAGTAAAGAAAAATTACTAGTCCAAACATAAGCTCTTTTTTTTTTTTTTTAAATAAGTAGTGCATGCACATGGCAAATAAACCAAATATTACAAAAAGGTATCCAATGAAAAGTTAACATTCCTGCTCACCTCTGCCCCCAACCCCAGTTCCCTCCCAGGAAGCAACACTAACCAGTTTTTTGTGTATCCATCCAAGAATATTCTAAAGTACAAGCATATATGCATCTATCATTCCCTGTCCCCAGCCATACAGTTTAACTCCAAGAACAGAAAACACTATTGTACATCCTGCCTCTTCTACTTAATAGTTCTTAGAGATCATTTCAAATCAGTGAACTTAGATTGTTTCCAATCCTTTGCTCCTTTAGACAGTGCTGCAACGATTAACTTTATCAATATTTCTTAGTACACTGTGAAAATGAGTCTAGAATAAATTCATAAAAATAGTATTACTAGCTCAAGGTATGTGCATTTGTAATATGGCCTTCCAAACTGCCAAATACTTCCCAAACTGGCTGTGCCAATTTACGTTCACACCAATAATGCATGAGAATGTCTATTTCCCCACACCCGGGCCAAATTCTATTTTCCAACTTTTTCTTTTGTCAATTTGACAGGTGAAAAAATATAACTCGTTTTATTTTTGCCTTTTCTTATGAAATAGACTGGACATCTTTTCATGTTTAAAAGCAAACTGAGGGCGCCTGGGTGGCTCAGTTGGTTAAGCGACTGCCTTTGGCTCAGGTCATGATCCTGGAGTCCCGGGATCGAGTCCCCCATCGGGCTCCCTGCTCGGCAGGGAGTCTGCTTCTCCCTCTGACCCTCCCCCCTCTCATGTACTCTCTCTCATTCTCGCTCTCTCAAATAAATAAATAAATCTTTAAAAAAAATAAAATAAAATAAAAGCAAACTGAATTTCCTTTTCTGTGCCCTATCCATGTTCTTTGCCTTTCATTTGGTGGGTTTTTTCTACTGATTTATAAGCAAACTATACAGCAGTATAATATAGGAAATCAGCCCGTCATACTTGTTGCAAAATTTTTTTCCCAGTATGTTGGCTGACTTTTGTTTCTGTTTGAGGTACTTTTTTTGGGCAGAGAATTTTAATATTTTCATTTATGGCTTCTGGGTTTTATATTTACAAAGGTCTTTATCACTCAGATTATTTTTAAAATTCTCCCATGTTTTCTTCTAGTACTTTTATGCTTTCATTTTTTACATTTAGGTTTTGCTATATCTGGAATTTATTTTATTGTTATAAGTTCTTTAAAAATATTAAAAACACTAAAAAGAAGCCACAAAAATAAAGGTTCAAAAAATTACTTAAATGCAAGGTATTATTATTTTAACATTAACAGTAATAAAAGAAGCAGTAAAATATTCCACATTCTCCAATGACCTATCACCTAGTTCCTGCTATTCACACAGCAGAAGCATGAAAAAAAAGCACATTTTTTTTTTAATTTTTAGAGATAGAGAGCACAAGCAGGAGGAGGAGGAGAGGGAGAGAGAGACTCCCAAGCAGACTCTCCATGGTAGAGCCCAAGGCAAGGTTCAATCCCAGGACCCTGAGATCATGACCTGAACCAAAAACAGAAGTCGAATGCTTAACTGATTAAGACACCCAGACACACCCACAAATGATTTTAATGTATAAATCCTGACCAAGTGCATGCAATGAGCCTACCCAGAAAAGCACTGACAAAGTATTTAATGCCCCCAAAGAGCTCGGGAACTACCCTGAAAATTTCCAAGTAGAGCAAAAACATACTCTTCTCCTACCTCAAGGAATGTTGGGGGTCAGGGGAGGAGATTCCTCAAATGAAAGGGGCCTAGACCTCAAATGAGAATATAATGACTTCATAAATTGTTTTCTTACATCCGGAAATAGAGAAAAGAATAAGGGGACAGGGGCACCTGGGTGGCACGGTCGGCCGAGAATCTGACTCGTGGTTTTGGCTCAGGTCACAGTCTCAAGGTTGTGAGATCGAGCCTCGCCTGGGGCTTCATGCTCAGCACAGAGTCTGCTTCTCTCTCTCTCTCCCTCTGCTCTTCCCCCATGCTCTTGTGTGTGTGCGTGCACATGCTCTCAAAAAAAAAAAAAAAAAAAAAAGGAGAAGAAGAAGGAATATGTATTACCCTGAATAACGTACAACCTCCAATCTTAATATTTAAGAAAAAAGAATCATACAAATTCTGGGTACTAAAAACTGACATCAGTATTTGAGGGAAAGAGCTGTGCCACTGAATTCCCAGTGAACTGACCTCCTTGAGCCTCAGTCTTCATGAATAAAATGGAGACAATATACTGATCTTATAGGATTAGAGTAAGGCCTAAGTTAGAGAATTTTTTTTTTTTAAAGATTTTATTTATTTATTTGAGAGAGAGAATGAGATAGAACATGAGAGTGGGGAAGGTCAGGGGGAGAAGCAGACTCCCTGCTGAGCAGGGAGCCCGATGCAGGACTCGATCCCGGGACTCCAGGATCATGACCTGAGCCGAAGGCAGTTGCTTAACCAACTGAGCCACCCAGGCGCCCCGAGAATGTTTTTTAAGGGCTTAGCATAGTGCTAACAGACGCACAGAAACGGGTAGCTATAATTGCAATTATCAGTCCATTGCTGGGCTCCAGATTCTACTTCCCAGAATTTGTTTCTGAATTCCTAACTTGGTAGATACACAAGACCTCCTCCACAGGGCAAGCCCTGGCTCGACTCCCACTAAAGTTACCAGACTAATAGCTAAATCCTTCCTTCTGAAGTTCTGCTGCCTCCTGTCCATCACGGGGGCTTTGTACTCACGCTCTAATCCTGTCCTCGGGGTACAAGATGTCCTGGATGGCAGCTTTGGCTTTGCCATATCGCAAGCGGGGCCTTCGGAAGACAGGCTCTCTCAGCGGGGGAAAGGCATTATATATGTCAAACCAGAGGGGCTTCTCATTCAACACCCCAGCTCGAATCAGGTCCCGAGTCCTTAAGGAAGGAAAAATAACGAAGGACAGTCAGTTACAACAGCCTAAGCCCCCGAATCAGTCTAGCACAGTCTGGGACATCAGTGGGATCACGGAGTCCCCAAGACCGAACCGGAAGGAGGCCACAGCAGGGGTGTTCCCCACCTACGGTTAACATATTTCCATACTCCAAACCGCCCTAACAAAGCTCAGGGGTTAAGTCCTATTTTTCTCATGTGCGTCCCACTCCCCTCGCCCCATCCCCGTCGCGTCGAAGGAAATACAAAGATGGCCCAGCCGGGCCCATCATCATCTTCCTCCCTTCCTCTTCCTAGAGAACTCCACTCGGGCAGGAGAGGTGCAATCTTGGGCGGGAAAGATACATGCAGGGAGTGGCGCCGTCAAGCACACCTATTCAGAGACAGGAGAGAGCACGAGTGGGCCTCACCCGGCTCAGCCTCCCGCACTCTGGAGAAGGCCTCGCCCTGCTCTGACCCACCCAGAAAGAGCGTGAGCTGTCGAGAGCCCCCATCCGGAGGAAGCACCCTCAGCCCACACCGGCTCCGAGCACGCACCGCGAGAAAACGCTGCCCACGGTCTCCAGCCGGCTCCTCGCCATGGCAGGCGCCTCGGACGCTCACGGCCTGGGGCTACCGGAAGCGGAAGCGCCGGCGGCAGGCGAAATGGGCGTAGGCTGCTGGCCGAGCCGAGGATCGCGGCGCTCTCTCCGCAGCCGCAGCCGGAGAGCCGAGCCAGGCAGAAGCAAAGGATGGGCCGAACTGGCGCGGCCCTCGCTCCCGGCCAGGTTCAGACGGGAGCACTCGACAGCCGAGCCGAAAGGGACGGAGCGGGTCAGAGCCGGGCAGAAGCAATAAATGACCGAGCTAGAGGAGGGACTCACGCTGGCGCTGGCGTTACCCTTTCCGGCCTGGCGGAGCCACCTGCAGTCGAGAAGGTGGGGCGGCGCGGAGGGAAGATTGATGGGGAGGAAGGAGGCAGGCGCAGCCAACTAGGCCAGGACGCACGTAAAGGCAGAGATGACAGGTCACACCGGGGCTGGGCCCGGACTACGCCTTACGTTGCTTGGAGACACAGACTGCGCAGAAGGAAACCGAGGCCGGGGATGGGCAGGCACTGGCCCAAGGTCACACTAGCGCCCGAGCCTCCGTCCTCCGTGCCCTGCTGCCTCCTGCATCCGCTGCCCTCGGGATGCTGCGGGGCAACTAGTATTTTCTCCACCGGGAGACGTCTCGGGCTCGCTCCTCCTTGGAGCTGGAAAAGCAAAAGTGAACAGAACAAATTCGGAGACGGAGACTCAGAAACCTGGGGAAAGTAACCCCTCAGGGTGACCTTTTGGTCCAATAATCATACGTTGGGTAGAGTACCCCAGAGAAATCAAAGCTCAATTTGCTGAGGATACTTGTGCAAAGATCGTCATTGCAGCATTGCAGTGGGGAAAAAAGTCAAATGGAAGGTTATGGTTCATATATCCTATGCAATCCTATGCAGCTATTACAACGAACAAGTTATGGCCCTATGTATTTACCTAGAGGCATGCCCATGACTTCTAGTTAAATGAAAAAGGAAGTTGCAGAGAAACATTTTAGTGGGATCCTAACCTGTTCAAAGAAAAAAGAAAACACCTTTATATGTGTTTGTGTTTGAATGAAGATAGAAACTGTGTGGAAGGCACACAAGACTGTGAACACTGGTTATCTCCAATCTTGAGACTGCAAGAGAAGAGAGATTTTTTTCTTTAGATATCCCTCAGAGTTTGACCTGTAAAGAGTTTTTATTCATATTTGAGCTTTTTAATCCAATGAAATGTTTTGAATCACATACACACGAAATAGCTCCTGGGAGCCCATTATCATCTTTGTCAGCCAGAAAGAGCAGCAAGTCATCCCAGAGCCCTCCCACTCTATGGGAGGCTGGTAAGGAGGAGAGAAGTAATGTTTTAGGAGCAATTACTGCTTGTTTGTGTTATCTTGGAATCCACACACCTACCCAGAAGGTAGCTATTATTAGCCTTATTATAGATGAGAAAGTGAGGCCACAGGGGGTGAAGTAACTTGTCAGATACCTGAGTGACAGAGCCAGGCTTCCAGCACAGCCTGGGCCCTTTCCAGAACCCACAACCTTCTTTAGTTATGCCTCAAGCTGGAGACAGGTAGACCTACGGAGGTGTGACAAAGCTGGCCCCAGGGCTAGGGGCCAGGGTGACCCTAGGCCCAGGGCTACACTAAAAGGTGGGTTTCACTGTTGCCACAGGGTCTGTGACACAGGGAAGAGAGAACATAGTTCTGGCTGGTGGGTCAAGTGTAGAGATTCCAATCTCCCAGTCATAGGAAGGTCTGGAAGACTCTGCTCTAGGGAGAGCAAACATGCTCCCAGCTAAATATAGTCTTCCCAGCCTCATAACAAGTTTCTAATTCTGTCTAAGTCAGAGCTAGCTGCCCGCGGGGACCACAGACACACTTCCCCTCCCCCACTCGGGCCTCCCCCCTCCCCAGGCCACTGCAGTGACCGCTGGTAAAGAAGTAGAAGGCTTTATTCCATGATCAGGGAGGTGAGCCAAGAACCCAAACCCTCAACAGGGGAGGAATTGCAAGGTGGGAATTTTTCCTCTAGATCTTCTTAAGAAAGTTCCTTCCTCTTCTGAGCTTTGAAAGTTTCCCCTCCAGCATCCTATTTAATGCCTCTGTGACTGAGACAGGGGAATGCTGGTGGGTAGATAGGAGGACCACAGGGATGTGGAAGCAAGATGAATCGGGAGCCCTCTGAGCCTGCAGCAGGAAGTGTGCGCCCCAGCGAGCGTTCATTCAGGAAAGGGAAGAAGATGTCAAGCAGCTGGGGGCAGGCAAACTGGACCTTCGAGGCTTCTGTCTTTTCACCCAGGACCTCTCAAGGCTGCAAGGGACTGATGTACTCGTGCCAAGCACTGCACCAGGAATCTGGATTGTCTTGTTCAACTGTTCAACTACCTGATGCCACAGGTAATGCCCTGGCGATCTTACACAGAAGGAAAGAGAACCTGTAAACTCTCCAAAAGGCCATATGCCTTCCACTACACTGCTCGACCCCTATAGATGTGCCCACTAAGTAGTGTCAACTGTCTGCGTGGCTTGCTGCAAGAGGAGAAGCCCCCATTCGTTAAAGCCCGAATCGTAGCCGCGGGCACTTAGTGCTGGACCGTGACAAGTCTGATCGCGGTTCCAGCATCATTGCTGCTCTTGTGACCCGTAAGCCACCGACTGCCACCTGCGACTGCAGCAGTTTCATATTCCATCAACTGCCACTGTTGTTTTATTTTCTTGTTAAATGATCCATTTCTCTCACAAGCCTTTAAGCACCAACCTGACCCTGTGCTGAGTCCTGGAGAAGCTGACTGTCCAGTGGGGGAGACAGAGAAGCAAATTCATAATGCATAAGTTAGGTGCTGAATAGCATGTGGATTATAGTAGTCGGCTAGGGCGGCCATAACAAGGTACCACGGACGGGGTGGCCTCGATACCAGAACTGTATTTTCTCACAGTTCTGGAGGCCAGAAGTCCGAGATCAACTTGGCAGGGCTGGTTGCTCCTGAGGCCTCTCTCCCTGGCCTGCAGATGGCCACCCGCTCCCTGTGTCCTCATGTGGTCTTCTCTCTGTGTCTGTGTCCTCTTCTTATGACACTGGTCATACTGGATCTGGGCCCAACCTAATGGCCTCACTTTAACTTCAATCTCTCTCTCTCTCTTTTTTTTAAAGATTTTATTTATTTATTTGACAGAGAAAGACACAGCAAGAGAGGGAGCACAAGCAGTGGGAGTGAGAGAAGGAGAAGCAGGCTTCCTGCAGAGCAGGAAGCCCAACGCGGGGCTCAATCCCAGGACCCTGGGATCATGACCTGAGCCGAAGGCAGACGCTTAACGACTGAGCCACCCAGGCGCCCCTCAATATCTCTTTAAAGACTATCTCTAAATGCAGTCACATCCTGAGGCACTGGGGGTTGGGCGTTCAACATAGGAATTTTGGAGGGACGCTGTCCAGCCCCATAAGGTTGATAAGTACTTATGCTGAAGGGCTTCCGTCTGCCCAGCCAGATCCACACCCACTCTGTGCTCTTCTTCACCCTGCTCTGTTCCCCAGGAGGCTGACTTCTATGGACCTCATCCCCCGGCCCTGTGCTTCCAGCCAGGGTCCAGTTGGTACCGCCAGTGGGAGGCATTGGCAAGGGAATGGAAGGAAGGAGGAGAGTGAAGTCAGTCTCGAGTTATTTCGCTAAGCATAATACACTGTAGTTCCATCTGTGTTGTTGCAAATGGCAAGATTTCATTCTTTTTGGTGACTGAGTAATATTCTGTGTGTGTATATGTGTTTACACCACATCTTTTTTTTTTAAGATTTTATTTATTTATTTGAGAAAAAGAGAGCACAAGCAGGGGGAGGGGCAAAGGGAGAGGGACCCTACATGAGGCTCGATCCCAGGACCCCAAGATCATGACCTGAGCTGAAGTCAGATACTTAACCGACTGAGCCACCCAGGTGCCCCCCACGTCTTCTTTATCTATCCATCAGTCAATGGACATTTGGGCTCTTTCCATAATTTGGCTATTGTAGATAGTGCTGCTATAAACACTGGGGTGCAGGTGCCCCTTTGAATCAGCATTTTTGTATCCTTTGGATAAATGCCTACTAGTGCAATTGCTAGGCCGTAGGGTAGCTCTATTTTCAACTTTTTGAGGAACCTCCATACTGTTTTCCAGAGTGGCTGTGCCAGCTTGCATTCCCGCCAACAGTGTAGGAGGGTTCTCACAAGGAGGCCTCTTCACACACAGATCTGTCCCCGGGTTCCAGTCCCTGTTCTCTCCCTCGCCCCCAGAGGCCTAGTTTCAGCAAACTGTGCCCCTCTGTCACTAGCCAAAGGCTTTAGGCCATCTTTTGTGGCTTCCCGACACTCTGCCGACCTCTTTATGAAGAGTGCCCTTATTTATATAGTGTGTCAGACAAAAAGAGAAAAAGCACTCCCACCAGCAGAACGGCCTTGGTAAGTAAAAATCCCAGCATATTGATGAAATCATTAATACTGCTACTCACCTTTGGCAGAGGGCCAGGGTCAGAGAGAAATTAGCTGCTTGCCTTAAAAAAGGAGGAAAACAATATATTCAGTACGAAGTACTGAGACCAGGGGGATGAAAGACAAGGAGGGGGATGTTCAAGGAGGAGGCACGAGAGCCATCTCCCCCCACCCCCCCCACACTGTTGTGTGCTCTGTCTTCTGGCCCAGCATGCTCCTCAGAGGCCCACCCTCCCCTTCCTTTCAAGAGTCAGCCAGCAGGGCACTTAAGCCCCCAGCACACATTCTGCCAAACTTGCTCCCTCCCTCCCTGAACTGATCCCTCTCAAAATGTGGTGTTGTGACTCTGTTTACTTGTCTTGAGTCTCTACCTGGGCCTCTCTGAGGGCAGGAACTGGGTCTCCTATCTCTGCCTCCCCATACTCAGCCTGCTGCTTGGCCCAGAGCTGACTCTCAAGAGTTTTCTAATGAACAACATGGATGAATAAAGCCAAGTTCGCACAAATGAGGATGGAGCCATCCCAGCCCTCCTTCCTGGAGGCCTTCCTCAGATACACTCTGGGTGTATGGGCAAAAGCTGTGGTTGAATGGAAATAATCCTCCACACCTCCCCCCACCACCACCACCATGAACCTAGTCATTTCTAGTTCTGGCTATCCTCTGTACCTCACTGACAGATCCATTTTATAAACCCCTGGGCCTCGGCTTTATTATCTGCAAAATGGGCATAATCGTCGCACCCACCATATAGCCTTGTTGTGAGGAGTCAGTAGGTCAGTATCTTCAGAGTATTAAAACAGTACCTAGTGTGTAGGCTCAGTAAATAAGATGATGATGTTTTCTGACCATTCCACATTTAAGAGCAACGAATCACAATTTATTAAATTACACCTAACAATTTGCAAAGCATGTTCACACAGCTGCGCATTCATTTCTTCGGCCAACAGTCTTGCCCCCAACAAGAATCCAGTTCGAGCAGAGGAAAGAGAAGCACTTTATGCTTCTACCCACTCTGCATCACCGTGGCTCCTTTTGTAGCCAAGAAAACGGGAGCCAGCTGGGCCTGAAGCAACAATCTGGCCTTTTATTATTGGAATTAAAGGGCAATTGGAATCACTCTGGAGCTTTCCCAGCAGAGGATACGACCCTTGAAGGCAGATGTTTCAGGCTGCTGTGGGCCCCTCTTTTCTTGTGGAAGGCAGAGCAACTCCATCCTTAATGTGCACCTGAACCTCCCAAGATCTTGGAAAATGCAGATCGTGACTCAGGCGGTCTGGGGTGAGGACCCAAACTCTGAATTTCGAACAATCTCCCAAGTTGGTGCCAATGTTGCTAATCTGCAGCTAGGGCAACCGACTGGCCCAAGTCCTGGGACTCTCCCAGTTTTAGCATTGAAACTCAGCACATCCGAGGGACGTTTAGACCTGGAAAACCAGGACAGTTGGTCACTGTGTCCACAGAGCACACTTTGAGTAAGAAGGACGTAGCCAGCTGAGTTTGTGCTGAGCTTTGCAGCCCCTCACTCCAGAGTCCCTGGAATAATCCTCTTGACCTGATAAAGAATTGTGACTCTTTAATCTCTAGAAATGACAGGGTGGCTGCTCATTTTGTGGGGCCTCAAGCTTATGTAATCTTAGTGGCTCTTTTAAGGAAAAAAAAAAGCACAAAAATATCTTTGTTTTGCAAAATTTGCAAAACACATAACCATGAAAATAGAGTAAATTCCCTTCTGTCTCTTTGGTCTCTGGCCAAACAGGTGCTCACTTCCTTCTGAGAGAATGATGTTGGCCTCTCAATGGCCAATTCTAAGAGAGACCACCAGGTGGCAGTAGATTTACACAGCCCTCTTCAACCCCTGCCAGGCCCCCACCCATCTCCAGAAATTTCTAAATCTTCCTCCAGATGGCCTAGCCAGCTAATCCAACAAATTAATCTGTGCTGTGATAATGGGCAAAAGAGTTCATGTGCTTCTCTCTAAATAGCATATTTTCCATTTAATGGAAATGCTAAGAGATTGTTTTTAAAACCAAATAAAGGGTGCTAATAGGTGAGTTCCAGGCACAGTGTTGGATACACATCACTATGGAAATGTTTTTAATCAGGGAGACCTTTCTGTGC
Source organism: Mirounga leonina (assembly GCF_011800145.1). Taxonomy (NCBI): domain Eukaryota; kingdom Metazoa; phylum Chordata; class Mammalia; order Carnivora; family Phocidae; genus Mirounga; species Mirounga leonina. The sequence goes on along the minus strand of NW_023270503.1, from coordinate 15,186,460 downwards.
TCAGCAGATTGCATCTACGGAGGAGTTCTAGGTCTTATCACCTGTTCCCCCACCCCAGTATAGAGCTTAGTGTTTAGGCACCAGTTTGGGAGTTCAACTGCCTGGGTAGTGAGTACTACCACTTACTGAGGGTCATGTTGAGTAAGGACCTTAACATCTCTGTGCCTCAGTTTCCTGATCTGTGAAATAGGAGTGATAATACTGATTTCACATAATAGTTGTGGGGATTAGGTAAAATAATGTATATAAAGCACCCCCCAAAATTTGCATACAGAGGGCACTCAATAAGCCGCTATCATCTTCATCACCCCATGCCTTGCCTGCCTTCTGCAAACCAAATTCTCCATCCTTCCTCCAACCTCAACCCCCTACCAGCTGCCTCAAGAGAACAGAGGGAGGGTTGAGCCCCCAGCATGGTAATAACCAGGCCAGTTCTGGGCACAGCATTCTCCAGACCCATGATCTCCTCGGAAGTTGGGGCTCCCCTAGAGACACTGAAGCACACAAAGCAGGAGGGGCACTGGCTGGGCCAGAACTCCAGATAGCCCAGCCCAGCACTTTTCCAGGAGGTAACTCTCCAAGTATCGCCTTGTGGGTACCAGGAGCCCAACATCTGCCGATGAGCCTGGCATGTGAGGGCAGATGGATAAGGGGGTCGTCTGGCAGAGCCGGACTCCCTCCTAGGTCCTAGGAGGACACTGCTCGACACGGAGGGACTCATCGTGGAGCAGAGGCTTCATCTGCTGTGCATCTTCATCTTCCTGTTGGATCTGGGAAGCTCTCTTTGCCTCCTCTCCCCACATCCCCTCTCTGGTTACAGTCACCTTCAGTCAGCTACACTAAAAGGCAAAAGGGTGAATGGTTATCAAACTTTGCTGCATATTAGAACCACCAGAGGAGCTTTTGCAATCTGATTCCCAGATGTACAATCTAAATCCCAAACCAATGAAATCAGAATCTTTTGAGACTGAGACCCAAATTTCAGAAATAATTCCAATATGAAGGACCTGGCTGGGTGAGTCAAAAGAGTGTGCAACGCTTGATCTCGGGGTCATGGGTTCCAGCTCCATGTTGGGCGGAGAGAGAGAGAGAGAGAGAGAGAGAGAGAAAGAGAAAGAGAGAGAGAGAGAGAGAGAGAGAGAATAATTCCAATGTACAGCAAGTTTGAGAACTAGTATTCTAGAGTGGTGTTTCTCCAGCCTCAATGTGCATTCAAGTCACCTGAAGAGTTTGTTAAAATGGACATTCTAATCCAGTAGGTCTAGGGTAGACCCTGAAATTCTGTTTCTATCAAGCTTCAGATGATACAAATGCTGCTGGTACCTAGCACAATTTTTTTTTTTTTAAGATTTTATTTATTTATTTTGACAGAGAGAGACCATGAGAGAGGGAACACAAGCAGGGGGAGTGGGAGAGGGAGAAGCAGGCTTCCTGCCGAGCAGGGAGCCCAACGTGGGGCTCGATCCCAGGGTCCTGGGATCTTGACCTGAGACGAAGGCAGACGCTTAAGGACTGAGCCACCCAGGCGCCCCCCTAGCACAAATTTTGAGTAGTAAGGTTGTAGAACTGTGCTTCCCAAACTTGGCATGTATCAGAATCATCTGGAGGGCTTGTTAAAATAGTCACAGTTTCAGATTCAGTAGATCTGGAGTAGGGCCCCAGGTATCACTGGTGCTGTGGGCACATGAGCCCACTTTGAGCCGCAGGGCTAGAGAGCATGGAACAGAGGCTTTGGAATCAGGCTGCCCGGGGCCCTGTTTCTGGCTTCACACCTTGCTAGCTCTGCAATATTGCCAGTTACTTAACGTTTCTGAATTGTCATTTCATCACCCATAAAGTGGCCATTATTGGGTAAGATTAATTGAGCTAATATGAAACACCTACCAGACTTCCCAGTGTGCTGGTCCTCCAACTTGATTGCAAATTTAAATGACCTGAGGAGCTTTAAAATAAATCACTCCATGGTTGTTGATTTAATTGGACTGGGGTACTGAGCATCAGGATTTTTTTTTTAAGCACTCAGGTGTCCCCCAAACACAAGAATCAGATTGCTGGGCAACACTCCCTGAGTCTCCGACTCAGTATGTCTAGGGTAGGGCTGAGAATTGGCATTCCTAACAAGTTCCTAGGTGTCAGTACTATGCTCTGGGGATTACACACCTATCAGCATAGGGCCAGGGTGCCTGGCGGGCTCAGTCAGTAGAGCATGTAATTCTGGATCTCTCCGTTGTAAGTTCAAGCCCTACGATGGGCATAGAGATTACTTAAAAATAAAATCTTTTTTAAAAAAATGCACAGAGTAGGGTTAGGTTAAAGAATAAGCTTGGGGGGCGCCTGGGTGGCTCAGGTGGTTAAGTGACTGCCTTCGGCTCAGGTCATGATCCTGGAGTCCCTGGATCGAGTCCCGCATCGGGCTCCCTCCTCGGCAGGGAGCCTGCTTCTCCCTCTGACCCTCCCCCTCTCATGCTCTCTCATTCTCACTCTCAAATAAATAAATAAAATCTTTAAAAGGGGAAAAAAAAAAAAAAAGAATAAGCTTGGTTTGTCCACGTGCAAACAGTAGCTATGGAGAGAGCATCACCAGCTGTCCCCCCTTGGTCCGCCTGGGAGTGAGGGAGAACCTCTTTCTAAGGAGGGCAGGAGGGACCCGCATTGTTCCTCCAGACACTGAGCTCAAATGTGGCATGGGGGTAAGAGCGGTGGCCTTGGCCTGGGTGACTGGGAGCCCAGAAACAAGATGTGTGGGTGGAAGCCACAAGGAAACCTTTGGGCTCAACACAAGAACTTTTTAACCTTGAGAACTGCTGTCTGGAAAGGGCACCAGCTTCCTCTTTTGGCGGTGAGTTCCCTGGCATGGGAGGTAGTCCGGCAGAGCTGCGGCCTACGGGAAAGCTAGAGGTACTTGCAGGGGAAGATCTCTGCGGGCCTTTGAAGTCTGACATTGCACATCCCTGCAGCCTCCCCTCAGCCTTACTCCAGAAGCTTTCTGTTTATTTGGGGAAGTGACCGGCTGGAGCTTTCCGGACAGACCGGCTTTTCCCCTTGGTGTTTTCCTTTGCCTATCAGCTAGCGGTTTACTTTCCCAGGGCAAACAGGAAAGCGCCTGCGCTTAGCAAAGCCAGGTGGGGGAGCCTGCTGGGCGGGTAGCAGGTGTCGCCTCCTGAGTGCACTGCGGCCAGGGATGAGCCCTTGGGGCCTTACACGCGCTGCGGGCTAACCGGTTGGGGCCGGGGCGGGGGGGTGCGGAGAGGGGGGCCAAACCCTGCCCAGGGCAAGAAGAGAAGGGTCCAGCCCACACCGCCGGCCGCATCAGAGCACCAAGAGAACACCAAGTCTTTATTACAGGAATTCCTATGAAACAGCTCCAAGAAAAAAACCCACACAGAGGAGAAAAAACGACTAACAAAGCAACACACACAGACTTGGGGCTGGGGCGTCCCCGCCATGCGCTGGGAGGGGTCCGGGCCACGGCCCGGAGGCCTCTCCTCTGCCCCCGGGGCCGGACCGTCTGGAGCTCGGCCTGGCGGCCCGGGGGCTCCTCGGGGGCGGGGGACGGGGAAGCACGGGGTCGGATCGCAGGGAGCAGCGGAGGGCGGGCGGCCCCGCGCCAGCGCCCCAGGCCCCGCGCGGCCGCCACACTTGGTCGGGCTCCGCGGCGGCGCGTCCCGGCCCCCCACCCCCGGGGGCCGCCCCTCCGCCGCGCGCGCCGGGGAAGCGGGGCCTCGGCGTGGGCCCGGGCCTCAGCGGGACGAGGGGCCACGGCGCCCGCCACGCCCTCATTATCTCGGGGTGACGGCCGGGCTCCCGCTCCCAGCCCCCCCCCCGCGCTTGGGCTGGGCTGGTTCCCCGCTGCTGGGGGCGCGGAGGAGGGGACCCCCTCGTGCCGGCCCAGGCTCCCCGGCGCTCCTCCGGAGAGGTCAGCGCGCTCCCGTCCCGGAGGCTGGCCGCAGAGACCGGGCCAGCCGCCTCCCGCCGGCAGCGCTTGGTGCCCGCTAAGGCTTGTGGAAGCCGAGCGCGCCTCCTCACGTCATTCCCCTTCTCGTTCTCGGCAAGAGGCACCCAGCAAGCCCGTCCGCCCCAGGCGCCCCCACCGGGGCTGGCAGCCTCATCTCCTCGCCCCTCAGTCCTGCACTTTCTCAAGGGTCACCTCAGAACCTGCTGCTGCCCACCCTTAGTGACAGCAGGACTTCTACTCAGAGCCCCCCCACCCCACCCCACCCCCGGGAGCCCCCACCGTTGAGTGACTGCAGGGTCCCATCCAGAACTGCCTTTTGTCTTCTGCCATAGTCAAGAACACTCCTGGCTAGCCAGCCTCCTCCAGCTCCGGGGTGGCCCCCTCCCCATCCCTGCTGGGGGCCATGCCAACCCCTAACAGAGGCAGCTGGTGGGGCCCTGGCAGGGTGGTCGGTCAGGAGCTAACTCCACAGTGGCCCATCACTCCTCAGAGGGAGCCTGAGTGACTGCCCGGCGCTCTCCCACCCAGGGCTCTGTCCAGGGCTTGTACCAAGGGTCTGCAGCCCTACGGGGGGAAGGCTGAGATGCAGGAAGCCATGGGAATAAAGGGCCCAAGGTGCCCAGAAGGGAGCTGGGGATGGGGACAGGGGGTCAGGCAGTGTCTGTGACCCAGGAGAGATGGGGAAAGGGGAGGGGCAGGGGCTCCACCTTCAGGGGCTTCACCATCCTGCCCTTTTGGGTACTCCAACCTTTGCCTTTTTTCTGGGATTTTTTTAAGGTGGCGGAGGTGGGGACAGTGGGGGGGCGGGGAACGGTGGTGGGAGTTCCTGCACTTCCACTCATTGCCCATAGAACAGCCTGGCTACAAAAGGGGCTAGGACGGGCAGCTGCCCCTGGGGCCCCAGGTCCTTCCTCCAATCACAGCACAAAACTCCAAAGTTCTAAGTCCCCTGGAAAGTGGCAGTGACAGTGGCAGTGGCGGGGCTGGACGTGGCTGAAGAATCACCAGGCCTCAGTCCTCGGCGCCATCTGTCCGGCGGCAGCTGGGCCCTTCCGCCGGGGGCCGGTTTGGCTCTCCGGCTGCCCCCACCAGGTCAGACCATCTCCGGCAAGGAGGAAGCACTGGCATCTGCTGGGGAAAAGAGAGGGAAGAAGCCTTTTTCAATAGAGCCCAGTGGTCTTTCCTTGTCAGCAGTCCCTTTAGAGATGGTTTTAGGCAGAAGGTCCCAAAGACAGGAGCCCTCTCCTTCTTCCAGGGACGCTATGCCAGCCTTGGAACTCTGCCCGAGGTCATGTCCCGCCCCCCCACATCCAAGCTCCAGGAACAGCAGGAGCAGGGCCTCTGGCAGCCAGAGCTGGAGTTGGGGGCTGAAGTCCAGGCGAAAGCAAGCATATAGGGAGGGCTCAGAGGTGGGGAAGTGGCCAGCCCGTTCTGGGATACAGCAGCAGCTCAGAGGGGCTTCACCAAGGGGACCCGTAGGGGCAGAAAATAAATTAGGGTCCTAATTTGGTAGGCCCCACACACCAGGCCGAGGAGTTTATAAGCCTCTACTAGGAGGGCTCACTCCAAGAGCAAGGGAGAAAGGGCAGAAGAGTGGTGTCCTGGGGACGGGTGAACAGAGTCAGGGCCATGAACCACACTAGCAGCTGCGAACCAGGCGATGCGAGTCTACCAGCGCAGGGTGGAAGGGAGAGGAGAAATGAAATGGGCAAGTCCGGAGAAGATGCTGTCTGGCTTCCAATGACTTCAGGCCCAGGGCTGGAAAGATGGTCGTGGGCACAGCTGGGATGCAGAGTGGATGCGGAGGACTGCCTGAGAGGGAGGGCCAGAGGGAGGGGCCCACTGCACAGGGGTCTTGCTGTTGCTAGGAAGGAGGGTGGTGAACTGCCAGAGAGTGGGAGCGAGAGGGTCAAGGGCAGAGCTCCCGGGAGAGCTGGGACTGTGGCACTGGGAGGAGCCCCGGGAGCAGCTCGGAGGATAAACAGCAGATAGGAAGAAGGCCCAGGACTCCTGGGCCACAGGGGTGGGCGGGGAGCAGTTTCAAGAAAGACAGTGGGCATGGCATGCAGAAGGGAGCACCAGAGGATGCAGAACGGAAGGACCTGGCCCTGGGGTGACCTTTCTGCATCAATCCGGGGGTGGTGGGAGGGCTGCCAACCTGCAATGGGTGAAAGACGATGCCATTTTTTCCCAAGTTGGGCAATGAAGGAAAATAGTGAAACCTCTTGGTTTTGAAGATGGGGAGGAGGAGGAGGGTGTAGACTTGAGGAAGGAGCTAGAAAGGGAAAAGCTGGACGACTCAGGAGAGAAGGAATGATGGCAAGGTCCTGATGTGTGGGCGGCTTTGGCGCAGACACGTTTTCCTGGGGGAGAGGGGCGGTGGAAAGGGGAGGGAATGGCAGCAACCGAGTGGGAGTGGGGGCCTTCACCCCAGCCGGCTGTATGGGGGCATCCTGGGCCAGTGGGGATCGCGGGTGCAGCTCCGTGCCTGAGGACGGCCCCAGCTTCGGCATCCTGGGGGATGTGGGAGGCAGTCAGCTAGGTGTGAAGGCCAGCCGCCCAGGCTGGTTGATCCACCTCCACGACAACTATCCCGAGGGCAGCAGCTAGCCATTTCTTCATAGTGTGAGACAGGGCCACACCTACCACACCGTCCGCTCGGCAGGGGAAAGCCCTGTAGATGCTGGCCCCTGGGACCAGGACAGCAGCTTGGGGAAGGGTGGGCGGGTTGCCTCCTGATGGGGAGGGGGGTCGGAACAGGGAACAGGTTCTCCTGAGCCCCGGAGGGGCTGCTGACATTCCCTGCTTCGCCCCCAGGGATGCACAGAAGAGAAGGAGAAGCCCGAGGGCCCACGGCTCCAGCCAGCAACAGAGCTGCCTGGAGGGAGACTGTTTCTTCATGTGGTTGGGTCAGATCCTACACCACCCAACCCAAGCAGGCAATGGGACAGTTCTGTGTGTGCACGGCTGTGGGGAGGCCACTTCAAGTTTTCCTAAGTCGTCCCCTTACTGTGCAGTATATGTCCTGTCTTTCAAATGGGCTGTCAACTCTCAAGGTCAAAGCTGACTTTTTCCCCCTTGTTCCCAGGATCTGGCACAGGCAAGTGTGATTACTTTGCTAAATGAATAACCAAAAAAAATAAGGAAACGCAAAAGGCTGGTTTTCATGCAGAAGACCATGTCCCCTGCCACAATGACAAGGGAAGAAAACCCGGATCTGTGCCATCCAGTTGCCTGAGCCCAATGCCTCTGGATCCCTGGGAAAACCCCCGGGGTACGGGACATGGCAGGCTCCAGGCCTTACCTCTTACTGTCCTTCCCTTAGGGCTTCCTCCACCTTGGGTGCCTCGTGTCGCCGTCCCCGGAAGTCTTCATCTGAAAAGCAGAGGGAAGTTGCCTCATGTTCCACCATGCAGGGCCTCATCAGGCGTGCCCCTGGGCTGGGCAAGAGCTGACCCAACACTCTCCATCCCCTTTGTTTGCTGGGGCACATGCTGAACCTGGGGTAGGGTGGGGTGGGGACATGTGGGTGTGCTGAGAGGCACCAGGGCACAGTGTGGGGTTAGGACACCTGGCTGCTGGCCTGGCTCCGTCACTGAGCTCGGACGAGTTCTTCCCTCAGCTTCCCCATCTGTAGAATGGGTGGGGAAGTGGTACCCTCCACATGGCCTCTAAGACCCTCCTAGCCCTTGTTTCTGGATGTCTCCTGACCACCAAAGGGCCCTTCTGCTCTGAGGCACGAGGATCAGCTTCAGCTATGGGCCTGCTAGGGTCTAAGGCAGTGTCTTCTGGCCCACATGGCCTTTGGGAGGAACTGGATGAACGCTGAAAGGCCTCTGGGCCCAGGGACTGAAACTGTGTAGCGCTTGGTTGTCCAGGTGAGGCCCCTCCACGTGGGTAGGCCTGACTGCCCCCTCCTACCCCAGAGAAGAGACCCAGAAACAGCACCTGACACTTTGTGCTCCAGGGAGAGATCTAGGTGGAGGTACAGCTGGGGCCCCCTTTTGGGAGTGGAAGGAAGGGAGAGGCAATATGAACCAAGTGGGAAGACCCATTTCTTCGGGTCACCTGCCCACCTACCCACGATGTGTCCCCCAGGTTGGGTCCACCCACAAAACACCCGGGCCCTTCTCTTGGGAGGGTCACCGATGACAAGCAACTTAGAGCTCAAGCTCCCCTGCCCTCCTGGCCTCACCACAAGTGTGGCCCTCCACGTCGTCCAGGAGATTAGCCGTTGACCCCGCAGCTCCCAGCCTGCCAGGCCATTCAGGAAAACGGTCTCGGGGATGGGTGGGCACTGCCATCCTCCTCCTACTTCTACCAGTCCCTGTCCCTGGCCTCTACCACCCACTCCCAGCTCAGGAGGCTTCTAGCATTATCCCCCAACCCTCCCCAAAGCCTCCTTTCCTCGGGATCAGGTGAACAGCCAGGTCCTGACTTTCTCACCCAGCTCCCATCTCTGGGCATGGAGAAGGGAGTTCCTCCCTGTTCCCCTCTGGCTGTTCAGCTTCTAATATCCTGGGCCCGTGTAACAAGCATGGGTAGGAGTCTGGGTTAAAAGGTGGAGAACCTTATTTTTACTCAAGAAATGAAAGCAAGAAGGCAGGTCCAACGTGCTTGAAATGGGGAGGCAGCAAGATCTATGGATCAATTCAACTCAAGAAACTAGTGAGAGGTTTGCCGATTTCATTGGAAGAACCACGTCTTCTACCAAGAGTAGATGAGCCCAGCCAGAAAGTGAAGATGTCGTGGGACAACTCGGGAGCCCACAGAAGGGAGTGGGAGACGCTGGCCTGCTCCCCAGCCGGGTCATGCGGCTCCAGGCTGGGCGGTGGGCTGGCCTCGGGGCGCACGGAGGAGAGGAGGCAGGTGGCTGCAGAGCCCGTCCCAGCCCCAGCCCCTGGGGAGGGAGCAGCCTCGAGAGTCGGGCCAGGGGGTCAGCGCCCTCAGCACCCACGCCCCTGCCCTGCGCCAGGCCGGAAAGGATACGACTGGTGCTTGGACAAGTGTTTCCTCTTTGACTTCCTCATCCTGGTCTTCTCGGAGAAGGCCCTGGCCAGCTCGAACAGCTTCCTCCGGGTGGCTGGGGCAGAGAGACCCGTGAGCCGCAGCTGCAGGGCTGGCCCGCGGTCGGGGCAGGCGGCGGGGCGACAGGAATGCAGCGGGGAGGGGAGCGCCCCGCCCCCCGCCCCCCCAGCAGGGGGGCTGCCATCTGGGGCCGGCCTGCAGGGGCAGCATAGGCCACCGAGAGCGGGGCCGGCCGGGCAGGCAGCCCGAGATCCGGGTATTCCTGCCCCAGCGGCGACAGACAGCAACGCGTCCTGGCTGTCTTTCCCGCCGCCTCCCCCGCCCCCCTCGCCACCTCCAGAGCTGGTTCTGGGATTTCCATGACTAATCCGAGATTTTCCCTGAAATGGAGCCTGGAAGGATGGCAGCCTCATTCACACATGGTTGTGTGGTAGGGCGGGGAGGAGGAAGGGTAGGTGCGGCCCGGCTGGCAGGACTTTGTGGGAAGAGGTCACAAACCCTCGGGCCTCCTGCCCACAGAAAGTGGGCTTAGCACGGGCCTCCCCACTCATCAGGCCTGGCCAAGTCCCCTCAAGCCACAAAGGACGTGAACTCTAAAACGGGGGTGGGAGTGTGGGGGGGGGTGCAGCACATTATTATTTTTCTGCAGACAGCTGGCTCAAGAGGATTTAAAACTGAGTCTGTATTCAGACTTGGCTGCAGAGGGAAGTGAGGCAGGAAGGCGGAGGGAGCCAGCCTGCGATTAAAATGTCACTTTGGTTCACCCAGAGTCCGCTGTGTATTCAAAACTCCTGGTGGCTCCCTCCCTCCCATGAGGCCACAGGGCCCGTCTTAGAACAGATGGGGAGGGGGCATAGGCTGGACTCACATTTTCCCATGTGTTTCAACTTGTCCCTGAATAAGGCATCTTCAGACACAGCAGGATTGGTGTCACCGGCTCCTGAAAGGGGAAGACACCCCTGAGGGCCGGTTGAAGAGGGAGAGCAGCTGCCCAAGGCCCTCCCGGAGTAGGGGGGGTGGGAGAGTGGGCCAGGGCTGGCCCCACCAGGACAGGGGTTCGGCCCAACCGTTCCATCTGAGGAAGGGGGCAAAAGATCAGGCTTCTTCCCTAAAGACACTAAGGATTTGAGGAGTACTTCTTTCTCCACCAAGCCTTGCTTGGCTTCTTTGTGTCAAAAGCAGGGCCGTGGTATGGTCCGCTGTATGCATGGAGGGCCGGCTCACACCGGCTTCCAACTCTCCGCTTCTCTGACCAACTCCGAGTTCCATGAAGTCATGCTGGTAGCTTGGAATCAGTCATGGTGGGAGTATTTACATCATGAAGCCACCCGATGCTAAGCACTGGGGCTTCCCCTGCACCCTGAACTTGGCTGGTATATATTCATCAGCACGCAGTGACTGGCCTGCACTCCGACCCAGCGTGAGAGTTAATACGGGAATGGAAGGGAGGTGTGGGCACAGAGCAGGCCTTTGCCCATGACAGTTCCCTTCTCCTTCCTGCCTGGCTCAGCCCCTCTGATACTCCCTCCAGACATGAAGTTTCTGACTCATTTGACAGAGGAATGAGAATAAACCCAAATGGCCCACCTAGAGTCTCCCCGCTCACTCAGCGCCCACTTACGTCTCTAGCCGCCCTTCTAAAGCCCCTGCTCCCCACCCTGCAACTCGGCTAATCCCAAGTCACCTTGCCTGCTAAGTCCCCTGTGAGTCATTATGATCCATCTCAGCAGCCCTGGTGTGTCTAGTTCACTCAGGATCAAGGATGAGAGACTATTGTTAAAACTCCCAGATGCACATCTGGTGGGGCCTAAGCTCCAAGCCTGTTGCTTATGAATCAGTTCCACGGGATTTTCTCTCTTTGAGCTGGGATCAGCTGAGCTCCCCATCCTTCTGCTCCTCCACCCCACTCCACTACGTGATGTAAGGTCTGCTTCAGGCAAAAGCTGCCCCTGCTGCTACCTTCTCTGCGGTGAGCAGCCTAGTATGGATGGAAGCACTGGCCGGCTAGGGGCCACGAGGCACACACAGGGACACGGGGGCAGGGATCAAGTATGGAACCCAGGCCTTCTGGCCCTCTCTGCCCAGGTTCCCAGCTCCAGCTTAACCCTTGTTTGTGCATCCCAATAGGCTGCTGTCCATTCCTGGCCCTCCTTCAGTGGGTTAGGGCTCCTGGAGGGGCCTGGCCCTCTATTGAGGCAATTCTTGCTTCTCACCATCTTGAACGTGAAGCTCAAAATTCTCTTCCTCCAGCACTCGGGTGGGGCCTGGCCAGGGCAGATACAGCCTCAGCTAATGAATGAACAAACCCTGCCCTTCTCCTCACCGTGAGCAGCTGTTATCATCAGTAAGTATGTCCTCAGCTTTGCTGGTTTGTTCTAGCCATCCCTTGAATGTTTCTCCTGCATTCCCCAGAAGACCATAAGCTCCCCCAGGGCAGAGATCAAGCCTTGGAAGTCTCTGAGTCCTTCCTGAGCCCACCCACCATGGGACATGTGTGCGGTGGCATGTCCCCTTCTTGCCCATGCTCTAGGCGCTTTATGAGCAGTTCAGCCAGGCTTTAGCCAACCCCAAGGGGGCTCCAGCAGCTGCTGGATTGGCAAGAGTCCAGGGCTGCCAAGTGGAGGGGCCACGTCACTCGAAGGAGTGCGGTGGTGGGCTGGGTGGTGGGCTCAGACCCTGCCCCTCCAGCCTGTTTCCCCTCCCTATCCCCAAACTCCAAATATGCAAAGCACAAAGGGGGCCGGGGGGCGGGGGGGGGCCGGCGTGAGCCTCTCTGCCCTCCAGGCCTCTCTCCCAGGAAGCAAGGTTACCTGGGGCAGGAGAAGGAAAGCCAAAGTCGTTTCCCACAGCCACGCTGCTGCTGGATTTGGATTTCTGGGACTCGTATTTCAAACGATCTGGAAAAGGATCACATTCCTGTCAGGACAGTGAGCTCTCTCCCAGTGGCACCCTGGGCCGAGATGCAGGAGGCTGTTGGAGGCCAAGCCCCCAAATCTCACATGACGCACACAAAATATGTGCACACGTGTCTCGCAGCTCTCCAAGAACCAGCTGTACCATAGAAACTACGGCCTGACAGGCACCTGGAACGGTAGAACATCACACTTAGAAGGACCCTGAGAGATCACACAGTCCAATCCTTCATTTAAAAGGAAAGGCCCTGGGGCACCCAGGTGGCTCAGTCGGTTCAGCATCTGACTCTTTCCACTAGGGTCATGATCTCGGGGTTGTGGGATTGAGCCCCATGTCCGGGCTCCATGCTTGGCAGGGAGTCTGCTTGGTATTCTCTCCCTCTCCCTTTGTTCCCTCCCCTGCACTCTCTCTCAAATAAATAAATAATCTTTAAAAAATAAAATAAAATAAGGGGCGCCTGGGTGGCTCAGTCGGTTAAGCATCTGCCTTCGGCTCAGGTCATGATCTTAAGGTTCTGGGATCGAGCTCCATGTGGGGCTCCCTGCTCGGCAGGGAGTCTGCTTCTCCCTCTGCCCCTCCCCCCTGCTCCTGCTCATTCTCTCTGTGCTGCAGAGCTGGGGCCAGCCTTCTCCCTGCACACCTTATTCTTCCCCAGCTATACACCATCAGTCGCATACACACACATACACACTCCCACCGGGACCCTCACTGTATCCCCCCACCCAACACACTCCCACCCTGAAGGGGAAAGGCAGCCAGGCTGGGGAGTAAGGTCCCCAGCCAAAGACAACCGAAACTGCCACAACACCTTAGAGCCCCTGTCCTGACATCCTCTGCTCGGGGAGGCACCCACGGACCCAGCTCCAGACACGTCGGGGCAAGGCCAGTGCCTGGCACACAGCAGATGTGCCGGGGCAAAGGAGAGGGCCCACGAAGGCACACCTGTCTTCCTCTGGGTCCCAGGGGAGGGAGAAGGGTTGGCTGGTGACTTGTGTCCCCGCTGGCAGAATTCTGGGGTTCCCACAGGGTAACTTGGTGGGGGCCGTGTATCAACAGGACCGAGGCCACGCTGGCCTCCAGCTCAGTGCCTCTTCTGAGCCCCAAGGCTGAAGCCGACTCCAGCTCCCTTCCCCAGCCACAAAGGAGTGGCCGAAGTGCCCCCACCCAGGGCACCACCTCTCTCCAGGGCCAGGAGGAAGTCCCGGTTGCGCTGCAGCTCCTTCATGAACTCCTCGTTCTGCAGGAAGAGTGCAATCCTCTCGTCCTCCAGGTACTGCTTCCAGCGGTTTTCCTGGTCCCGGGCGCCGGGTCCAGCCACAGGGGGCAGGCCTCCCTCTCTGCTCCTGGGCTTGGAGCCCCCGGGGTTACCCTGAGGAGGGGAGCAAGGGAGTTGAATGGCTGCTCACCAGGGCACGTGCGGCACAAACATCCCTGCATATCTGGGTGCACATGTGTCCTTTCCCAGGATCCTCCAGCCGCGCCCTGGGGCCTGCACCTGCTATCGGGCTCTGGTGGTCAGCCTCAATCCAACTCAGCAGGCCAGAGCCCTCTCTGCTGGGGAAGCAGTAGGGCTTAAAAACGATGCTTCCTCCCCCTTGGACCACCCCAGCCCTCATCTACAACCTGAACAGTCCTGGAAAGTGATCTGCAAGCCGCGCAAAACCTTGGCTAGCGCCACATGGAGGCCCAAACTCAAAACTCTCCCTGTCCTAGCTGTCTCGGGGCGAGGTCCCCTTCCCGCAAGGGCCCCTCAGGCCCTGCCCACATCAGGGGGAGAAGCTGCCCCTGGCCATGGGAGGGCGGGGAGGCGGCCGGCCCCTCTGCCTTTGGCTGCCCCTGTGCCCGCCTCCCTCCAGCCTGGGGTGATGGCTCTAGCCACAGACTCCTCCGGGCTGTCCCCTTCCCTGGGTGGAACAGGAAACCTCCAGGCCCAGACAGGAAACGAGGCTTTCGGTTCAGCATTCTTTCCCTGCGAACCCAGGGCAACAGAAATAGCCCGGCGCGGGCTTAAACATCAGGAAGTGAAACGGGCTGGCACAAACTGGGGCCAAGCAGAGATGCCGCACAGGCAGCCGGGGGCTTCCCCCATTACCTGTATGCTGTCCAGCTGCTGGGGCAGGATGCGGAGAAAGTCCTCGGGGAGGTTGCCCAGCAGGGGTGGGTTCCAGTTACGATAGCGCCTCTGGCTCGACACGGGTCCAGAGCCCAGCACATCGATGCTGGGGGGTGAAAGGTAACAACGAAGAGGGAACAGTCAGGCCCAAACTCAGGAGTCGCGACCCATCACACCAGGATCCTGCTCAGAAGGGCATTTCTGCTCTGAAGCTTCCCGCGGCCTCCTCGGCCTCCAGGACAAAGGCCCAGCGCTCTCTCTCATCTTCCCAATCAGGCCTCTGCTAACCTCAGCCTCTGGCCGCAGGGCCCGGCTCCTCCAGCCCCAGGACAGTCACTGCTCTCTGGCTACTGCGGGCCCTCAAGGTCTCTAGGCCTAGAGCCCTCAGTGTTCATGGCGCTCGAGCTGGCTGTCATGGGTTTACGTGCAGATGTTTACAAATGTCCTCTAAAGACAGCAGGCGTGTCCCTAGAGCCCAACACAGTGCGAGCTCGCGGCTGCTGAGGAACAGGTGCGCTCCCCACGACCAGACCCAGCAGCCGCCAAGCCCGGCCTGCTCGAATGTTGGTTTGCTGGGGTGGGGGGACATGGGGATGGCGGGACCCCTACAGAGTAGAGCAGATCCAGGCTCTAGTTCCAGCTCAGTCACAGCCAGCAGGGTGGTCCTGGGCAAGACCCTGCTCCCCTCTGGGTCGGAGCTTCCTCATGGAAGGAGGGAGCCCCTCGTGAGGCTGTGTCTCGGGCACTGAAGGTGGGGATGGAAAGTTTCCTGTTGCAAGGGGTGCTCAGGAGCAGCTCTTCATAAGCAAGGTGCCTGGCCGGAGGTCCGTCGGCCACAGGCAGAGGCCACCGGGGCGGGGGGGGGGGGGGGGGGGGGGGGGAAGAGGAGGGGGGGGGGGGGCCCCCCCCCCCCCCCCGCCCCCCGCCCTGCCATCGGGGCCAGGCCGGGAGCTCCCCACAGCGCCTCAGCAGCCTGAAGCGTGGCAACCCCAGGACACGTGTTCCGCTGAATCAGGGAAATGACACACACAGAAGGCAGCGGGGCCGGGGGCGGCGGGCCTGCCGCTCTCGCCTGGCTTTGATTTGTCTCCAGCTCCAGGAATCCCGCCCGCCCCCTCACTGGAGGGGAGCTTTTCCGGGCTGCCGCTGACTGTGGAAATAACTTCCTTTCCTTTTCTATTTTGGGCGGGTGGCCTGGCAGGGCGAGGGGGGGCGGGGGCGGCGGCAGACGGGGATAACAAGCTGCTAAGTGCACGGTGGGAGCCAGGGGAAGCCGCCCGCCTCGTCCACCCTCCCGGGGCACAGGTGAGGGAAGGCTCCAGAAGAGCCTGCATCGTAAACCCAACCGGGACTCTGTGAGTCCTAGGCAGATCTCTCTCCACATCACTCTGCCGCCTTCTGTCACTGTTGGAGGCTTCACTTCTCCCGAGGGCCGAAGGCGGGGGAGAGGGTGCCCCCTCTCTTAGGGACTCGGGGACCACCCGTGGCTGGCCCCAGCACAGAGAATTCCTCTCCAGGGTCTTCCCCTAGGACCCGGGTACCCACTCCAACTCAACCACACGTGGAGCCACCTGGGAAAAGTGCGGAGGGAGAACCCCAGAGCTGCACTGGGAGCCCTCTAGCCATTTGTTACTGAGCCCAAGAGGGGAGGGGGACAAGGAGCGGGGGACCCCTCCTCACCGTTTCCCTGGCGGCTGGGACCGTGGTCCCGAGGAAGGTCAGGCCCAGCCCCTCCCGGGCCCTGGCGCGGGCAAAGGCAGAGATGAGGTAAGCCGCAGCTGCAAGAGCCAGGGGGCCCTGAGCCTAGGCGGCCCAGGCAACTCCATTGTGGTCGGAAAGGAATGTCAGAAATGAGCTGAGAGGCAAATAAAAAACTTCCAAGGCTGTAATTTCAACGGGAAAACGGCAGGTGGCCTGTGCTGAGGGGTAGGTAGCTCTGGGTCTCAGAGACCTCCTTCATTCCAGAAAGAGAGGGAAGGGCAGGCTAGAGGAGGGGAAGGAGAGAGAAGGCTGGGAGGCTCTCCTGGCCCACAGCCTGGGCACCAGGACCCCCAAACTAAAACTTCATGCCCATCAGACCCCCGAGTTTACCCATGGCACATCAGACCCCAGAAGGATTTCAGACATGAACCTTCTAGGCAGGATTTTTGGTAAAGACTGGACACTGAGGCCCAGAGAGAGTTAGGCCCTGTCCAGGGACACACAGATCGTGCAGGCAAAACCTGGGCCCAGGGGTCCTGACTTTTCAGGCACTCACGCCTGGGGTCACCCTGGCTCTCTATTGTCTCAGCAGGGCAAGCTCCCAAACCCCACCCCATCTGCAGTCCCTGAGGTGGCAGAGGGGCCTGGCCCCCAGTGGCCAGGGATTCTAAAACACTATCCGGATCCTGTCACTCTCCAGCTTAAGCCTGCTGACTGCAGGATAAGGCCAAAGCTCCTCAGAGGACCCACAAGGCCCCCATGATCAGCTCGCCTCTCCAGCCTCATGGCCATTCCATCTCCTGGAGTTCCCCAAAGCTCCCAGATGGTTCCCCCTCTTCTGCCTCCTGGCCTTTGCACATGCTGTTTCCATTGCCTGAAATGCCCTCCTGTCCTCTGCTTCACTAGGACACCGTGTGGACATGAGTTCCTCATTCCTCTAGGCAGACTTACTTTCTTGCCCCCAGTTCTATGCCTCCCCCAGCCTCTGATGTCCTCAGGGGGGCAGGGTAGTACTATATTCATCAGTACTATATTCAACACACATCGTTCAGCACCTGCATACTGCAGGAGACTCAGTAAATGCTGGAAATGAATGTTCTGGATAGAGAGACTGAATGAGGCCCTGGAAATGGCCTACGGGTGGACCTGGCCTAGCAGGGCCATCCTGGGGCAAAGGGGCACATGCTCAGAGCCTGGCCCTGCTTCTTCTGAACACTGGCCTTTGAGGGAAGCCTCACCACTGGTCTCAATATTCCATGTTAGAGCTCAGAGGCCAGCTGCGCAGCCTGGGGTGGGAAGGAGCAGTCAACCACAGAGGACAGGTCTGATCCCTGCCTGGGACTATGCTAAGTGCTCCACGCATAGTGTCTCGTTGGATCCTCACAGCACAGTACTGCTGAGCTGGGGATTAGTATTCCCATTCCACAGGTGAGGGGAGCAAAGCTCAGAGAGGCTAAGTAGTGAGCCAGAGGTCACACAGCCAAGCACCTAAAGCATCAGAAGCTTGGCAGCTGAAAGAAGGGGGTAGGAGAGCACTTTTCTTTTTTCTGACTCTACAACTCAAGTTCTCTGTCCTGTATCCTCCCCAGGCCCAGCAAAGCCTTCATTGCCAGGTCAGGGCCCTGAATCTCAGGCCTCTTAAGCCTTGATCTAGAGCTGAGGTCACCCTGCCCCCAACGGTGGCTTCCATCCCCGAGCTGCACTGCGCCTGACCTCACAGCAGCTGTATACCCAGCCAGAGGGGCAGAGGGAGGATGGGGCCTGGGTACCCACGCCAGGTTCACCCTGGGATTCTCTCTCTTATGGCCTCAGTTTTCCCTTCTAAAAAACAGGCAGAACCACTTTGCCTAGTAGACACTGGAGGTTTTGCAAAAGCATCTTGGAATATTAAAAAAAAGTAATAATAAGTCAAAGGTAAACCACTTAGCCCTGGGCTCCATGACCCATGCCAGGCCGCAAGTCCTGCCAAGGCCTCACCCAGACCAACCCATGCCCTCCTTGCCTCCCACCCCACTGGAGCCTCCTGGTACCACCGGCAATAAAGGAAGGACCCCAGGTCTGCTCCTGTCTCCGACTTAAAACATTGTCCCCTCTGTCCTGTGACCTTCTAGGCCTCCATCAGCTCCCTGAGCTGCAATTGCAGAGAATTTTCTCATTAGGGAGGTGAGAGACACAGCAGCGAAGACATTGGTTTTGGAATCAGAATGGCCTGAGTTCACAGCTCAGCTCCATGGTGTTGGGAAAGTTATGAAACCTGGCTTAGGCTTAGTTTCCTCCTTTGTGAAATGGGGACGCGGACAGTGCTCTCACAAGCCGTTCGAGGATTAGAACGTGACAGTGTATACATAAAGAGCCTCACTGGTTCCCAGCACTTGGTAGCTGGTGGCTGGGGTCATTACCCCCTACCTGCACAGCAGAGGTCTCCACTACCACGGCCTGAGGTGCCCAAGACCCCCAGAAGGAAAGATCCACTGGGACTAGTCCCCTGTCCCATCATCTCCCCCCCAACTCCTCAGCACCCGGGCGCTGAGCCATTCGAAGGAACTACAGCTCTAGGACAGAGACGCCCGGGCTCCAGCAATCCTACTACAAACAGGAAGCACAGGAAAGCACCTCAGAGACCGTGGGACCCGGCTGGCAAGCGGCTTCGTGTAAACCCTCCAGACTACAGAGCCCCTCACCTGGAAGAAGTCTCCCAGGACCCTGCAGTCTAGTCCTCTGCCTCCACTTATCAAACTATCCCGGAAAAAAAGACTTACTTGCTCCCATTGCCTAAAAATCCCCGCAACATCCCTAGACCAGGGATGGCAAATAGGTATCCATCCCCTCAGTTACTGCTGACTGTCTGGGAGCTGCTGCGTGGAAGGGAACTCTGAGGTTCTGTCTCCACCGAGCGGGAAAGAGCCCAGTGGTCAATTAGCAATGTGTACCATGGGCTCAGCGGGGGAAGTGTCTACACACTCCCTGTGTTTACTTCTCCCACTTGCACGGGCCTTGACTGTGAGATCCCAGAAGGCAGCGCCACGCCTTATGTAACTCCGTGTCCCATTTCATGTTCCGCGCAGCACCTAGCCTAGAGTAGCAATTCAGCGAATGTTTGCCCTGGTGATCCTTCCCATGTGGAAGTTCTTCTTGGTATCTAGCTACAGTGTCTCTTGCTGCAGTAGAAGCCTGTTCTTGCTAGAATAATATCCTGAGGGGTCCAGCCAAGTTTTCCACGGCGTTTGTACTCAACCCCAGCCCCTGATCCCTTTCCCCCACCGCCCTGCGCTCCGAGAGGAGCGGGTTCTCACCGGGGAGGTGGCGTGGGGGGAGCCAGAGGGTAAGGCCTGTCGAACATGTGCATGTGATAGGCTGGCGGGGAGTAGACAGGTGGGGGTTCTTCATCAGAGCTGTCAGGCTCCAAAGTCCTTTCCAAGATCTAGAGCAGAAACAACAACAACAAAAGACATGTTAACAATCCTTCTCTGAATTTAAATAACATTCAGACGAAAGCCAGGGGGGCAAGGGTGCGTCGTAAGGGAACGCTGTGTCACTGGGGGAGTGTAAACGGATAGGGCCACCCCTTTGCCAAACTGTTTGGTTTTCTGTAAAGCTGAACGCATGGCTGCCTCTGACCCTACAGTTCCAACATACTCAATGGGCATGAAAGCACACGTCCCCAAAAGAATGTTCAGAGCAGCATTATCCATCTGAGCAAGGTTTAAAAACAGGCCAAACAAATCACGGGGCTAGAAGTCAGAGCAGGAGGACCTCTGTGGGGGTGCAGCAGGCCGGGACGGGACACCAGGGGGATTCCAGGCTCTGTGGGTGTTTCCTGACCCTGGGCGCCGGGGCAACTTCATTGAGCCGCACACGTATGGTTCGCGTACTTTTCGGGACATGGGTTATTTCTGATAAATAACTTCAACATCATTCGTACTCTCTCTCCAAGTACCTCCATATCAATGATCTCACCCGAAGTCAAACAACTTGGCAAGGTAGAATAGAGTTCGTTACTCCCATTTTATAGATAAGGAAACTGAGGCCCAGGCTAAGTGACATGGCAAAGCCGTATGCTCTCTTTAGAACTGAGTCTTCAACTTGGACATGGTCTCCACAGCAAGGATCCGTCCTTCAAGCACAATGCCCACACGCCCTGGTTGGATTCTTAGGGCGGACAGTGACAAGGGGAGTACCCAGGATGCCTCTCCCTCCTGGATGATTCTCTTCATCCAGAAGCCAGATAGAGGGGCAGGGAAAAGCCAAGGGCTGGGCAAGGCCCAGAGTTCCTGCTCCGTGGACTGACCTGGATCCTTCCCCAGGGATCCACAGAGGAGTCTGGGGCAGGAGGCAGGAGGTGACCATCAACCAGGAGATCCCAGGTCGGACACACCCCAGCTGGCCTACACCTTAGCTTCCTGCTCCCTGTTCTCTGCTCCCCACTTCTGTTCCATCTCTTCCAAGACCAAAGAACACGGGAAGGGCTCAGAGGCTGTCAGTGGGCCCCAGAGTCCCCAGGCCCTGCATCTTAACCCCGAGTGAGTTTGCAGAAGTCACGCTAAACAGCTTCTGCAAGCCTGGGCGGGGCCGGGCGGCACTGGCACTTGTCCGCCCTGAGCCCACCCCGCCCGGGCACCCAGGGTCTCACAGGGACACGCTGGCAGGTGGGCAGGTGGGCAGCACACACACAAGTGCGTACATGCTCTCACACACACGGCCACACTTTGTGCATACACAGCCAGCCCAACCCGAGGAGGCCTCCCGCCCTGGAATGCACGAACGTTCTTTCCTTTCAGGCGGAAAGTATTTAAACAGATGCTTTTGCAGAAAAAGAAGAACGTAGCTGCTTTGTGGGCCACTGCTCTGCTTAGCCCAAATGTCCACAAGAAAAAAAAGAAAGAGAGGGAGAGAGAGGGAACACTGCAAGCTCCAGTCTAGCTCACTGGGGAACGTCGGGTGCCTGGCACAGGACAGGGGCTCAGCAACTGCCTGGCGCACCCAGAGAACAGTGTTGCTTCTGCTCCCAGCCCGCACTCCCTGTCCCTCAGACCCTGCTGCTCTGAGGGACAGGGTTCCCGACTGGGGCCTTGAGGCCAACTTCTCCTTCAGGGGCTGGTGTGAGGGACACGGGTGAGGAGGGGAGAGCTGTTTCCTGGGTGAGGAGGGGAGAGTTGGATTCTTAGGACGAAGGAAGCTGCTTGAGGTTTCCTAGGCCACGGCCTGTAGCCTCCCGCCTCCAGACTCAGGGAGATCAGGCCTCTGTGCAGCTGCCCCAGGAGGCCCCCCTCCCCTCACGGCCACTCCTGCTCCTCAGAGCAGCCTCCTGGGCTGCAAGAACCAGACGTTCATCAGAAGCTCCTGGAGCAGAATGAGGAACCGCCAAGGAGGCAGGCAGCGGGCCAGGCACGCTCCAGAAAGGCTGATCCCGAGCCTCCAGGGAGAGTAACCCCAGCCGTGTTCCTGGCCCCCCTCGGCCTCTCTCCCCACAACCCCGCCAGCCACACTGAGGTTGTTCTTTGGGCTGTAAGGGCGCTGAAGTCTTCGGCTCTGTGGCCCTGCGGCTTCACTCAGCGTGGGTGATGGATGCCTGCCAGGTGCTCCGGGGACCAGGGTCCAGGCCACTGATCTGACAGGAGCTGTTTCTCTGTGGCAAGGATGCCCCTTGGGCCAGCCCGCCATCCATCAGCCGCCAGCGAGGGGCTTTTTCCAGTCAGCCGTTAGTGTCATTCCAGCTGCTCATAAATCTTCTGAAGCACTTCCCGCTGCCTCAGGAACTGCCTGCCGATGCGCCAGGCAGAGCCCCAAAGGTGGGCGTCTGGGGCAATAGCCACGGAGGGATGCTGAGAAGGGGCTCGATTTGGAAAGCAAGAGTCTCAGAAAAACAGGAGCACGCCCAGTGCAGGCCTATCAAGGGGATGGTGAAGACCCGTGGAGATTCACAGGCCCACGGGTGCCGTGGACAAAGGAGGAAAGATTATTCTACCCTACCTGCCAGACTGCAGAATCAATGAGACCGCAGAAAGGGTCAGAATATGCAGAATACTTTCCTTCCAGCTCACACTTAAAGGATGTATTTGCCCCTCTCTCTGTCAAATAAATAAATAAATTTTTTTAAAAAAGGGGGGGTGCCTGGATGGCTCAGCTGGTTAAGCATCTGCCTTCGGCTCAGGTCATGATCCTAGGGTCCTGGGATCGAGCCCCACATCGGGCTCCCTGCTCAGCAGAGTCTGCTTCTCCCTCTCCCTCTGCCTGCTGCTCTGCCTACTTGTGCTCTCTCTCTCTCTCTCTCTGTCAAATAAATTAATTAATTTAAAAAAAAGGATGTATTTGCAAAGACACACTCACACACACACTCTCACACACACTCACACACACTCACCCCTCCTTCCCACAGAGAGGATCTGGGTTTTCTGAGACCCCTTCCACTGGCTAATCCAGGCCGTTCGAAGGAGCGGTCTCCCAAAGAAAGAGACTAAAGAAATCTGTGCAAAGACCGGAACAGCACTTATTCACTCAGTGAGCGTTCCCTGGGTGCCTGTTATGTGCCAGGACTGTCCTGGGTGCTACAGGTGACACGGGGAGGAGGCAGATGTCATCGCCCACGGAGCTTCTCCTCCACCTGGAGTGAGAAATCGCAGGCAGCACCAACTAAAGGAAGAAGGGCCAGCGGCCTCGCCCTGCAGAAGGACTCGGGCTGACAGGGTCCTAGATGCCGGCAGGGCGGTGTGGACCAGGAATCTGAGGGCATATCTGGGCCTAGGTTTTCTCTGTCAACCAGGGTAATAATAATAATAATGCCGCCTCACAAAGCGCATGAGGACTGCAAGGATGGATACATCTGAAGCCTGTAGGATGGTGCCTAGCACAGGATGGGACTCAGCGAAGAGCAGAGTTAAATGCCATCTGCTGGGCCCTTCCGTCCTGTCCCTGGCCACGTGTCCCACCACATGTACCTTCTCGCTGCCCTGCAGGCAGTGACCCGATCACAGAAAGACTCTGTGCGCCCCTTCTGCACCCAGCACAGCAGGTCCTGCGGAGACCGGGGGTCACACATTTACTGGAGGGGCCAGGTGGGCCCTGAGGCAGCAGGGTGGTCCCTTCTCCCCCAGTGACCTCGCTGAGAATGGAGGGAACTGCTCGGGCACTGCCTGCTGCCGCCTCCATCATGCCTTGGTCAGAGGAATTGAACTAGTATGTCGGAGGTCCCTCCTCTTTGGTGGCTCCCCATGCTCTCTCTCCGCGGCCTGGCCTTCTCAGCTCCCGGTCTCTGCCACTCCAGAGGTCCTGACAGATGGTCCCGCTGCGGGCTCCCTAAGTGACCCGTGCTCTGTCTCACCTCTGAGCCTTTGCAGGAGCGCTTCCCTCCGCCTGCACACCCTGTCCCTCACTCCCCACTCTTTCTTTGGGCCTCAACTTGGCTATCCCTTTCTCTGGGAAGCCATCCTCCTCTCCTGCTCCCACTTCTCCCACCATAAGCATTTATCGCTCTCCCAGCTCCCACTGCCTGAGTCTTGTGAGCTCTGCGCCCGCAGAAACCCGGTCTGACTTGGCCACGGTGGACACCCAGAAGTGCAAAAGGAGCCTTTCCAGGAAAACACAGGCTAGAGGGCCCCAGCCTGGAACTGGACTTCAGTAGGTTGGAGTAGGGCCCGAGTGTCTGCATTTTTAACAAGCTCCTCAATTCTGATGGCCCCTGAGCGGGGTCTAGTGCCATGCCTGGCACACCACCCAGTAGGTGCGCCGTGTTTGTTGAATGACCGCATGACTTCTGCCCATAAAAGGCCACTGACCGGCTTGGGTACGGGGTTCCTACGAGAAAGGGGCTACCGGCAGTTAGAAGTCAGACAGGTCTAACGACCCAAGTCCTCTAAGAGGTTCAATCAGCGGTGAATGATGGGGGGGCGCGCCCCTACCTCCGGGGGGATGCTGTCCTCCGAGTCGGAGCTGTCCTCATAGACGCTGCCGCCTCCGCCCTCCAGGTTCATCTGCAGCAGCTGGTCGATGGTGGCGTCCACGGCGCCGCTGTTGGCGCGCAGCACGCACTCGATGATGTCGTAATCCATGCTGGGGAACATGGTCTTGAAGTCGTCCATGGCCTGGTTGAACTCGAGGCGGCGCACCTGGCGGGCGGGCCGGCTGTTGTTGAGCTCCTGCGAGGCGGCCCCCGCCCCGGCCCCGGCCCCGGCCCCGCGCGCCCCCGCCGCGCCGCCCCCGCCGCCGCCCCCGCCGCCGCTGCTCCGGCGGAACAGGCTGGTCATCTTGCCGAGCCGCTGGGGGAGAATGCTTGCGGCCGGCGCCGAGCCCCTGCCCCCGGATGCCTGCGCCGTGGCCGCTCGCTCGGTGGGCTCGGGAGACTCCCTGCCGCGGCTCCCGCTCCCCTGGGCGGCCAGGCGGGGGCGGGGCGCGCGGGGTCGCCGGGTCGGGAGGCTAGGGCGCGGGGCCACCGGCGGCCCTCGGGGAGCGGCCCTCGCGGGGCGGCGGCATCCGGGCCTGGGCCTCTGGTCATCCACACCCCCGGGGCATCCTGGGGCCGGCGGTCCCACCTGAAACAGAGGGAGGCAGAGTCAGGGGCGGGATGCCAGGGGCATTAGAGAACCCGAATGCACGGGACAACCGCTTCTTTGTGCTTTCTCTCCAGCTGCGACAGTCAAACGGCCAGGGTTCTGTGCTGGCACAGGACTGCTACCTGCTAGCCAGGGCTTACTCGGGGCCGGGTCCTCGGTGAGCTGGGTGGGCTGACTCCTGACACCGCTATGAGGTAGATGCTAGTATCCCCATTTCGCAGGTGGGAAAACTGAGGCATAGATGTGGAGGAATTAGGATTTGAACCCAGCACTATGGCCACTGGTCTCAGCCACTACTCCTACTGCCCAGGAGCCCTGACGACCTGAGGCAGGAGGGGCTCTGTACAGGCCCCAGCCTGCCCTCTAGTCTCCAGCCCACCCCAGTCTCTGCTTCCCACATCACCGTCCCAACTTGGTGACGCCAACATCATGGCCTCCAATTTGTGGAGAGTGCCATTAAATCTGCGACAGAAAACTGTCCAGCCCGCTCACAACCAAGCACGTAAATCACTGCCAAGGTCACATTTTGTTAGTGCAGTCAACTGAGAGTTGAATATGTCTAAAAACCTCAAATTCTGACTTTCTCCTGCTTATCCCAAAATTAGTAATTTTGTTAATTGTAGAAAAGTGGCAGCTTTAAGGGACCGTTCCATCAAAGGATGTTTCCGAAGTTCCTAAGTTTGACACAATAGGTGCAAAGCTATTTTCCCTTTTCTAGGACTTGGGGTTATCATCTTAACAGCTGACACAGAAACATCCGTGTGAGCAAATCAGCATGATGCTCTTGCTTGCCGTGATCTCAGCCGTCAAACAGCTGATGGTGTAAGAACGAGAGCAGAGGAGTGTGGAAGGTGCTGTAGATGGGCTCTCACTCACCCCAGGGTCAGAAGATCCAGCACTACCATTGATTCCCTCTGTCTCTTTCGGTCAGTCCCTGCCCAGGTCGAATGAGACCGCATATTGTTCCCCAGGGCCACCAGGCTGAGATTCTAACCTCCTTCAAACCTCTGACTCCTTAGATGGATGTGGAAATTGCCCAGGGCTCCTGTTCTGGGGCTTGTTGGGTGGGCGTCTGCCCAGTCCCAGAAAGGTGGGCTATATCGAAGAATGGAAAACCAGGGGCGCCTGGGTGGCTTAGTGGGTTAAGCAAACGTCTGACTTCAGCTCAGGTCATGATTTTGGGGTCCTTCAATTGAGGCCTATTGGGCTCTCAGTGGGGAGAAGCAGACTCCGTGCCAAGCTGGGGCGTCTCCTCCGCTCGGCAGGGAAGTGCCCCTATCCCCGCTTGTTCTCACTCTCTCTCTCAAATAAATAAATAGATAAAATATTTTTTAAAAAAAGAATGGAAAATTAGAAGCACTTGGGCCCCATGCAGCCTCTGGACACTGATGTAACAGAACTACAATCCCTCCCAGCTTCTGGAAAATACCTATTAACACTCTGGTTTATCTGTCTACATCTAGATACTTTCTCTATGCATCCACTACCGTATGTATGCATTTTTTTACGGAAATTCTATGCAACTTGTTTTTCCACTTAATAATTTATTGTAGCCATCTTCTTACGTCAGAACATATAGATCTACTGCACCATTTTTAATGCCTGAGTAGTATTCTGTTGACTGGGTGAAGCATGATTCATTATCCAACTCCTTCCACCCCCCTGTCTTCCCAAACGAGCAACTCACAGCCCAGCGAAGCCAAAGCCATTTTACAAGGAGACATAGAGGGGTGACCTCAAATGGTCAGTCCAAGAACTGTGATGAAAATGAGCACAGGAAGGTAGCCAAGTATGACACGGCGTTCCACAGCCGGCTTTAGACACCCCACCCCCCACGTCCACACCCCTCCACCACCCCTGCCACATCAGAAGGTCAGAGGATGCTCTGATTCTGCCGGAACTCTACCGTAGAGCCGCCGCCTTTGTCCCGGGCTCCGGAAACCTGCGCTGCGGCCTCTGACAAAGACCTCGGGGGCACGAGGCCCCAGAAGCCAGGGCCCCGGCTGCCATCTGCTACGCTGATATCATCATATATACAGGTCAGTGCCTTGTGCTAACTAACACCCTCTCTGGAGTAAAGCCACCTTCTCGCTGCCCCGCAAATAATTTATTAAGAGATAGAGGGATTTGGCTCTCACTTTGCCAAGGGCAGACCCATGGGGAGTGAAGCCAGCACCTGACCCCCCTTCTTCCGGATGAAGAAGGAAGATGATGGGGTCCAGATTGCCCCCATTAGCAGGCCCCTGGATCGGCCCCTCGGGCTGTGAGTGTCAGGAAGGTCCCGAGGGGCATCCCCACCCCCTGCCGTTTACGGGAAGCGCAGGGGTTCAGAGCCAGGCTGCCTTCCCTGCTCTGCCCCTCCGCAGCTGTGGGACTTCGGAGGAGTGTCCTCCCCTCTCTGGGCCCAGTACCCTCACCTGTACTTATGGGACTTCGATGAGGATGAAACAAGATCATCCCCCACGCAGTGCCTGGAACATGGCGAGCTACCTGACTGGCGTTGTCGCCGCCCCAGAAGGCTGGCGAAGAGCCAGGAGCAGTTGGCACACCGGCCAAACTCTTCCCCAGAGTGGCTGGGGTGGGCGAGTCCTCCAGGCCTTAGAAGAAGTACTGATCCTCGAAGCCCCAGGGGAGGCTGGCTGGCCTGGGCAGCTGGAGACACCACAGGTCAGGCCACCTCCTCTTCCATTTACCCCAGGTGCGAAGCCTGGAAAAACAGCCTGTCCTGTGCGCACCATGATATGGCATGGCTGACAACTCTGGGCCAGCCCCACAGCCTGCTCCGCACGTCAGACGAAGGCGCTGACGCCCAGGACCTGTCAGAATGGCTCAAAGACATATGGCCCGTGGTGGCCAAGCCTAGACTTTCCCATCGCAGCTCGTCCTGTGGATGAGGAGCGAGTGGCTCAGAAACGCTAATGGGAAGTGCGGGGAAGCAGAAATACCATCTCCACAGGACTCCGCAAGAACGCCCAGACCCCAAGGCCAAGCTGCCTACAATTAGCACCAGGTGGGGCGACACAGGCCCCCCCACCCCCACCCCGTGAGGGCCATCCCTCGCTAAGCTCAAGTGCAGAGTGTGAGGCCAGGGCTGAGGTGGGCCAGCACGGCTGGGAGCAGGGAGGAGGGCTGTCCTCGGGGCAGTGTCGTCCATGCCAGGCTGCCTTTTGCAACCAGCATGGCTCAGATGAAAAGCAATTTAAAACACATGGAAGAATTAAGGCAGGCGACTTCGGTTCACAAGCTTGTGCCAGGCGCTTTCACATTCAATCCTTATTACAACTCCAGGGATAGACGCTATCGTCTCCATGTCATAGCTATGGAAACCAGTTCAGAGAAGTCAGGTAACCTGCACAAAGTCACACAGCCAGTACGTAGAGAGGCCAGAATTAGGAACCCAACTCCTAGGAGCCAAAAGTGCCCAGTCAGGCTTGGAGGGCTAGGAGCCAAGGAGCCTCAGAAATGCAGCCACGTGTGGCCTGGGCTTAGAAGACTGGGCACAGCCTGGCTGACATTCCAGCAGAGGGGATGTGACCTAGACAGCACTGGGGGAGGGGTGTCTGTTGGCCAGGCCCCAGAGCCGGCTCTGTGACCTTGGGGAAACCGCTCCACCTCTCTGAACCCCAGCTGCCCGGTGCTGGCAGGACAACAGAGGGAGATAACCCCTGACCCACTTCTGAAAAAGGAAGTGAATGAAACCCGTTGAGCCTGTTAGCTGTCTTGGTCTTGGAGGCCGACTCCGCAGCTCTCCCAAACTCTGTGCT
Source organism: Mirounga leonina (assembly GCF_011800145.1). Lineage (NCBI taxonomy): Eukaryota > Metazoa > Chordata > Mammalia > Carnivora > Phocidae > Mirounga > Mirounga leonina. The sequence continues at coordinate 15,158,440 of NW_023270503.1, read as the reverse complement.
GTGAGTGACCTGGGGACTCGGAAGCAGAAATTCCACACCTGTCCACCCCCAGGTCCCAGGGATCCCAGCCTTCTGCTTCCCCATGAAGGAATCCGGGCCCGGGAGGACGGGCACAGCAGCCTGCCAGTCCTCACTCCAAGTGTGAGGAGACCGCCAAGGCCTGAGTCACTCCTGGCCTGGCCCAGGGAGGTGGGCCAACTGCCCGAGTTCTGTTCTCCTGACCTTGCCCAAGGTCAGTCCAGCCAGTCTACTGCAGGACCAGGTAGGGTCCACCCGGGAGATGTGAGAGCCTGGGAGCCAGAGTCCTGGGCTGCCCTTCTGACTGGGCCCAGTAAAGCCCAGTAAGGCTGTGTGACTTGGAGAAATCACTTCGCTTCTCTGAGCCTCAGCTTCCTCGTTTGTAAGAACAGGTGTAATACCACCTACAAGGGATGTTGTGATGGAACTTATTTTTATTTTTATTTTTTTTTAATTTGAGAGAGAGAGAATGAGAGACAGAGAGCATGAGAGGGAGGAGGGTCAGAGGGAGAAGCAGGCTCCCCGCCGAGCAGGGAGCCCGATGCGGGACTCGATCCCGGGACTCCAGGATCATGACCTGAGCCGAAGGCAGTCGCTTAACCAACTGAGCCACCCAGGCGCCCTGTGATGGAACTTATATGGGGGCCCGGAGCTAGTAAGCACCCGAGGAAACAGGTTGGTGTGGCCTTAGGCACAGGCCTTGGCCCTTGGCTACCCTCACAGCCTGAACGATCTTATCCAGTCTGCTTTAAATACCATCTACACGCTGAATAACAGGCTCCCAAATTTCTCTTGCCCTGAGGCCTCCGGGGAACACGCCCTTCAACTCTACAGTTGCTCCGCTGAGGCTGCCCCCTCTTGGATGTCCAAGAGCAGCTCTGACATACTGGGTCATCCGACTTCGTGGTTCCTTCCAAACCCACCCTGCTCCTCCCACCTTCCTCATCTCTGTGAACGGCAGCTCCACGTGACTCAGGCCCAAAGCTCAGGCGTCTCCTTGAGTGCTCGAATTCTCTTACACCCACACCCAGTGGCAGCAAATCCCATTTTTCCTATCTTCAAAACCATCCCAGAACCCGGCCGCCCCTCACCACCTCCCCTGCTACCGCTCGGCCTGTCTGTGTCCCCCAGCCTTCCTACAGAAAATTCACCGTGGCGGTCTCGTCATTCCTCTGGTCCAACCCCTACCTTCCCCCCCCCCCCCGCCGGCCCCCCCCCCCCCCCGCCTGCCCCCGTGGCTCCTCATGTCCTCAGAACACAACCTAGAGCCTTACTGTGGTCTGCCAGGCCCCACACCGTCCTGCCTGGGCCACCTGCCTTTGCCGTCAAACCTCACTCTGTCCCCTCCCCTCACTCTCCCTGGGCATCCTGGATCCTTGCTCATCCACTTGCAAGCCATGCGCGCGCCCATCCAGGGGCCTCCATCTCCTCCCAGATATGGACATGCTGCCTCCCTCCCTTCCTTCGGGCCCCTACTCAAGCATAATCTTATCAAGCACCAGCCCTACCTGCCACGTTCCCTCACCTCCTGCCCTGCTTTGTTCTCCTTAGGGAACAGACCACATGAGAGATTATTATATATTTCCTTGTTGTTGACCATCTCCGCCACTGAGAGGTAAGCTCCACGAGGCCAGGCCCAAGCTTTATTCACTGTGCTGAGTACAGCACCTTCACAGTGCCTGGCACTGACAATGGAGATTTGTTAGGGGGATAAAGAAGGGAAAGGAAGAGGCAAGAGCACCATGAAAGGGAAGCTCCCTTCCCTTCCTCCTCTGGCTCATAGCAAGGCGGGCGGTAGCCCTTAGTTTCCAAAGCCCTTTCTCCTCTATGGTCTCACTTAGTCCTCATGAAAAAGCTATCGTTTCTATAGGGGCATGCATTATTACCCCACTTCACAGATGAAACAACTGAGGCCAAGGCAGTCAGTGCCATGGTTAAGGTCCTGGGAGCCTCCTGCTGCCCAGCCTGAGGGCCTCCTCCCTTGCGAGGCACAAAACGCCGATGGCAGGATGGTCCCCTCGCCAAGTCAGCATCAGCTCCAGGGGACAGGAAATCAACTCCCTCCAATATCTGACTTAACACTCCTCCTGCCACCCCAACCCTGAAAGGTAGGGGTAGAACAGAAGGCCTCAAGAAGAGACAGAGTTAGGAGGCCAGAGGTCCCAAATTGCCGGCACTTCCCTTTCCCCGGCACTTCCCTTTCCCCAACCCTCTCTCGTCTAGAAGGAGGAGGGACTGCCCAAGGCCAGCTCTGTCTCGGCACACCTCTGGCTCCCTCCTCTGAAAATCCCCCAAGGACAAGCCACACACCGGAGCTTGTGATCAGTCCGTAATTGCTGTGATCCCGCCCTGCAGAGGGGACTCACTGTCCCTTCTCACCTCAGGTCTGGGCCCAGCCCAGTGGCACCACCAAGCCAGGCCACTAGGTGGTGTCCCAGGGCTCAGGTCCCTGCTGGTCCCAGGGAAAGGGCAGGCGAAGCAGCTTCCCTCCGAGAACCCAAGAATCTGCCCCACCCCCACCTCGGACTAAAAAGGAGAGGAACCCCAGCAGCCCAGGGGTCTCAGAACCCAAGACTGGAAGGGTCTCAGAAGGACTTATTGTCCAAGTGGGAAACACAAGGCCCACACGTGCCACCAAGTTCTAGTCCCCGGCCTTGGCGGACGCGGGGATCTCTGCAGGTGTTACCCCTGTCCTGTGGAGCCCACAGAGCCCGTTAGCGGATGATTGGAATGGGCAAGCTACATGCACCCTGCTCCCCAGCCCTTTCCCTCCCGTATGAGAAGGCGACCGCCCGGCTTGCTTCGTCTCATCAGGAATCCGGCTGCAAAAGCCAGCGGGGCCAGAATGAGGCCATATGGCCCCTGGGACGCTTGTGTCGCCATGGCTAAGTCCTGGGCAAACCTCAGGTGGGTAGTGGCAGCGCTAACGGGGAGGCTGCCGGGCCAAGGGCAGCTGCATCCTTGTCCAGTTGTCACCTCAGTCGCCATGGGGGCAGGGCGCAGGGAGGCCGGCTGAGCCGCTGGGCTTCTGAGCTGGCGAGGCCGCAAAAAGGGGGAGAAGGGAAGGTGGGGGCCCCAGAGACAGAGGCCCTGGGGAGTCTGCGCGGGGGGGGGGGGGGGGGGGGCGGGGGCTCGAGCGGCCGGGGGGGGGGGGGCGGCGCCGACAGAGGCTCCTTGTCCTTCTGCCCCTGCACAGGCCTGTTCTCTTCCCAAGCTATTCATGTCGCCGCAGCTTCAAAAGCCAGGTGACCTTTAAATGCCGAGCCTCCTGCTCCTGCCCAAGGCGCGGAAAAGGCTTAATGGAAAACTCAACCGGCCACAGCTGCTGGGGTGACGGCGACAAGGCCAGCCTCATTCTGAGGGCACCGGGCTGCCGGGCAGCCACACCTGTGCCCACCTCTGGGGGCACGATGGGCACAGCTGGCGGGGAAAGGAGGCCTGGCCGGGCCTGAGAGGAGCAGGAGGAAGAGGGGGAGACACAGTCTCAGCCCTGCCGTGTCCTGCTGTGTGACCTTGGGTTGCCCACTTAACCTCTCTGGGCCGTACCCCATCATTTAGTCCAATCTAAGCCTGGGGCAGAACAAAAGTCCCCCTTCCCAGAAAAAAAAAAAATCTTTAAAAAATCTGTAGAAGAAAAAACAAGGAAAAGAAAGACATTTGCTTTCCTAATTTTTCTCTCTCTTTGCCTCGACGTCCAAGGCCAGGTGTGTAGGCAACGGGAGCTCTACGGTAGGGCCTAGGGCAAGAGGTCTCGAAGGAAGTTAATAAGGTTCCTCATTCCAGTTGAAAACGTCTAAGATGAAGCTCCTCGAACATGAGTAACGTGGCATTCGTTTGGCCCCTCTTGGTAGGATATTGGTGATAGTGGTAATAACCTAACCCTGTTGCCCGCTTCTTTCCGAGCCAACCCTATTCCAGTGCCTTCTGCATGTTAACTCTTCTCATCCTCTCGTTGCAGCCCTGCAAGGGGCGTACTGTCACTGCGATTTCTACTTTGTGGATAGAAAAATGAAGCACAGAAGAGTCCAGGGACTTGTGCAGGTCACACAGCTAAGTGGCCAAGGGAGGTCTGACTCCAGAATGGACGCTGTAAATCCATCCAGCTCCACCAACTCTCTGTGTTCCTCGAGCTGTGCACAGAGCCAGGCACGTGGCAAGAACTCAGGTAACCGTGTATTGAATTGAGTCCTCCACGGGGCACAGCTGCCCTGGGGGAGGCTGGGGGTGCGTGGGGCCCGTGTTGGGGGAGCAAGGGAAGAGGAAGGAGAAGTTTGCGGGCAAAGCCTCATCCTGAAGGAGGGACCATGGCAGTTTCCTTACAAAAACCTTTTCCCCACCCCACGAAGGCTGTTTAGTTGCCTGGACGACCAACTGTTTTCCACTTTGACCTGAGCCTCTTCGAAACTATTTCCACAACAATCCCTCTCTCCATCAACACATTCTATCAGCTCAGCCAAAACGCTCAACCCAGGAGCCTGTGAGGAGATCAAACGTCAGTGGACAGAAGGGGTGCTGCTCCCCACTGCCCTAACCCAGGGGCCGTAGCCCTGAGGAGCCCCTCTGGGCTGGCAGCAATGTATGTCTACCTGGGAGCAAGTCAGGGGCCCAGACTCAGGCAAGGGAGTCCCTGGCAGCTCAGGTGCAGGCCAGTAAAGCTGGGCTGGCTCCAGGTGTGAGCTCATGCTGGCCCGGGGCCAGCTCCTTGGGAAAGGGGGGCCAGCGGCCCCTCCCTGGGCCTCTCCTTCAGGCAGTTGGGCTGCAGGTCCCTCCAGAGGCAGGGCCTGCATGTTCTGGGGCTGAGCTCTCAAGTCTGGATAGTTCCAGATGTCTCTGGGCCCCTGGGACAGGTGCTCGGTCAATGATGCCACACACTTTAGTATCTGAGCATGCCCAGGGAATCCAGGCCAAGGAACCAAGATTAGGGAGGGGTGCTCAGGGTAAGCAGGGGAGGGTCCTGGGAACAGAAGTCCGACTCCTGCCCCCTTCCCCTCACACTAACACGTACTGTGCACCCACCCACTGATCCATGAATCCCACTTCTATGGAATTCATATAATATGTATCATGGAAGACTATACAACAGAGAACAAAAATGAGGCCTCTCTATATGTCTCTCTGCCCAAGACCTATGGCCAAGGAGAGCAATGCAAGGCAGTACTGTACTATAGTACGTTATAGTATGTGTGTGTCAGTATGTATGGAGAGAACATTCATAAGAAACTGATCCTATAGGTTTCTGCTGGAAGGAATTAGGTCATAAGAGACAGATCAGGGAAACCTTTCTCTGTAAATCTTTGTATATCTTTTAAATTTTGATTCATGTTCATTATCAATTTAAAAGTAAAATAAGCAGATAGCCTATAAAGAATAGCAAAATGAGAGCAATGCCAGTGATTTTTTAAATCTTTTTGCATGTGTATATTATCTACAACAGACATGAATCACTTTTGAATAATCATTATAGCAAACGTCTATGAGTGCTAACCATGTGCCATGTACTTTCTAAGCACTTGGCATGCATTATCTCATCCAAGCCTCAAAGTAAAGCAATTATAATACCCATTTTACAGATAAGGAAACTAAGGCCCAGAGAGTTTAAATAACTTACGTGGGGTCACACAGTCAGTGATGGAGCCAAAATGTGAATCCAAACGGTCTGGCTCCAGAGTCCATGCTCTTCTTAACCTCCTCCTTATACTGTCGCTCTAATTAAAACAAAACAAAACAAAACAAAAACTGAATGATGACAAAAAAAAGTCTTAAACAAAAAGCAAACTACAGAGCCTCTAGGCCTTTAGAACTTTTGTAATCCTCAGAGTCCCAACTCCATCCTTCCTGCCTCTACTAGTCCAACAGGCCTTCGCCAGTCCTGCTTCAGTGGGAGCCAGGCCCCACTCCTCTCCCAGTGCTCCCTCCTGCTCAGGGGCCTGCCCACCTCCTGGTGGCCTCGCAGGGGAGAATGAAGGGCCATGGGGAAGGTGGTGGCCGATGCCACATCTGTTCCAGAGGTCAGACCGCAGCGTGTGGGGTCCTCCGGGGCAGGGCAGGGCTGGGTCTGGCCAGGCAGCTCCTTGCAGAGGGGAAACCACACGTTGGTTGTGAATGGTGTGGAGTCTGGGCAGCCTCCACATGGAGGTTCCAAGTAGAGCTTTAGCTCTGGGCCAACCTCAGCTTACATTCTGATCACTACTGCTTGGGTGAGTGGAGCTTCTCTGAGTGAGTTTCCTCATCTGTAGAATGGGATACCTGTTCCTCTGAGGACGGGTTCCCCTCCAGGGGGATTCATGAGCTGGGCACACACAGGCTCCACACAGATGCCCTCAGCCTGGGGCAGCTGTTAGCAAGGCCCTAGGGCCCCACACTTCTCCGCGGCTGAGTCTAGAGCCTGGCCCAGGAGTCAGGCCTGGGGTTACGATCTTGAATCCAGCCCTGAAGGGGGACAATGTGCAGCACAAAGGCCTCCCATCAGGGGCCTCCAGGACCTCAGGCTGGGGGGCTCTGGGGCCCCTGAGTGGAGCAGGGAGCTGGGCCGACAGCCCCATTCCTGCCCATATTCTACTATGCATCCTAGCGGAGAAGGGACTGGAATATACTGGGGCCTGGGTCGCCCAGGCCTCCCACTCCTCCTGGGGGCCTGCCCTCTTGGGGAGGGGCTCCCCGCCATCCCCAGGGGTGAAGGAGCACAAGCACATAAGCCAAGTGGCCTTCTCAGAAGTGCCGGCCTCTGGCAGCTGAGGAATGCAGGCCCAGGGCTGGGGAGCAGGGCCTTGGGGAGGGGGTGGTTGGCCCTGAGCTTCGAAAGAACAGGCAGCAGCTGTGGCTGGGAGGGCCTCGGCCCTCCCCGTCTGGCAGCCAAGACCCCATCAGAAATTCCACCCCAGCAAGAAGGGCCAGCCCAGACAGCAGATGGGATTGTTTAGAGCCACTTACCAGGCCAGCTCCTTTCCCCAACTGCAGGCTGCTACCCCCTCCTCGCCCCGGCCCCTTCTCAGTCTGTACGGCAGCAGAGCCCCCCCTCCACAGCCGGGGGCGCCCCTAAGCCAGCCACCAGGCACCCCCTCCCGGCCTGAGGCCCTCCGCTGGCCACACCGCCTCACCTCCACACAGCCTCGTGCCCACCCGTGCCCTCTGGAGAGGCTAGGTTAGGACAGCAGGAAGAAATGTTCTCACTTCCAGATAATGCCTATTGCCAAAGGTCATAGAGCTCCTTGGCCTGCGATTTGATCCCAGCTGGGATTTGAACCCAGACTCCTGGGCCAGTGCTCCCTCCCCATGTGGTGCGCACACTAGCAACTCCAAAACAGCTCGTGCGTCTGTGTGTGCAACACGCACCAGCTCACTCAGACCCGTTCACTCGCAAGGCCACGGGACACAACCAACCTTCATTAGGTTTTTCCTGAACACTCCCCTCCGCCCCAGGTCCTCAGTCCATTCCTCTCTCCACCTAACTCCAAAGCTGGGTTTTTAAAATTACAGCCACGCTCTCCTCCACCCACTGACTGCACTAAGTGTGAGCCCACCGTGCGAGCCACGCCCTGCACTGGGCTGACGGCAGGGCCACGGGAGGCCCGCAGCCCTCTCTCTCTTCCCCATCCGTGCCCAGAATGGCTTTTACAGTGTCTGGGGCAGCAAAGGTGAGTTCAGGTTGACCTGACCCGCAGCAGTGCTGGCCAGAACCAGAGGCACCGCCTTCCCAGTTGCTCGCAGGATCAGCGCCTGGAATGGAGCGCAGGGAAGGGCCTCGGGCCGGCGGGGCTGCCAGCTCTGGCCCTCAAATCGGACAGTCAGCGGGAGGGGGCGGGAACTCTTGGGGGTCCCATAACCAGCCTTCTTTGCCTCCAGGAGTCTCAGTCTCCGCCTCTAGAAAATAGAAACAGCCCCTAATGAGTCTCACCCTTCCCATCACTGAAACCCCCCAGGGATGCAAGGACATGGTGGGGTGGGGTGGGGTGGATAAGGGCCAGAGAAAGGCACCACTGTACGAGGTACAAACCCACGACGTCTGCAGAAGGAGGTGGCCGTATCCCAGTCCCCCCGGGCTGGAAGGACTTGTAGCCTTTCTTAGCTACAGAACCAGAACCCTTTCCACCCCTTTCCTCATATGAGACCCTCAGCAGAGGTCCCTCAGCCCTCCCCTCCCCCAGAAGTTACACATAATCAGAGAACCTGCCATTTACCGAGTGCTGGGCCATGCTGCCCGGGCATGGTGTTGGTTAATCCTCACGAGCTTCTAGCACTGTCCATCACTGCCTTCTACCAGTATCAGAGCCATTTTACTGAGTCATGTGTGACCTAGAGGTTGTCCAGGGCTGGGCCGCATCCAACCCCCATGGCCTTACATGGCAGAGACCAGTGCACCTGTCAAATCTCCCGACCCACTGGTTCCTCGCAAGGGTTTTAAAGCCTGGGTTCAACCTCCATGCTCTTGTCTCCTGAGCTGTTTGTGTCTCTGCCTGTTCCCCCTCCTGCTACCAGCCTGCTCTTGGGAAATGTTAATGTGCTTTTCTATCAGTCTCAGAAGCAAACATTCTTTGCATTCAAGCCATGTATCTCAGAGGGTGGTGAGACTTCATCAGACTCCCCCGAGGTGTTGCTAAAAACACATATTCTCCACCCCACTATTAAATCAGAATCTGGGGGGGGGGGTGTTGGGAATCTGCTTTTTAACAAGCTCTCCGGGTCATTCTGATGCCCAGTAAAGCGTGAGGACTCCTACCTCACAGGATGATGCAATATAAAACTCTGGATTCTAGTTTTAGCTCCATCACGAACCAGCCGGGTGACCTTAGGCAGGTCATTTTACCTCCCAGGCCTCCAGCTTCCCATCTGAAAACTGGGCAAGGAGGACTAAAATGATCTCCAGACCCCTCTCCCCAGTGACAGCCTCTGTGTCTGCCCTAAGTCCTCAGATGGTTCCCAGGAGTATAACTGAATTTCACGGCCTGCACACCATAGACACACATTAAAGAGAGTCCACATCAGACTGATTTAGGGAGAGCTGCACAAATACCTTCTCTCTGGCTCCAGGCCCTAAACAAATGACTTTTGGATTACCCACAACACTTCCCCCTCCCCCGAGCATCTACTTGCTTCATTCCAGCCCAAGACGACCAGGATTCTATAAACACTGGGTCTGCACACCTGGGCTTAGTCAACAGTCAGCAAACAAAGGCTCTGCCAAATCACCCCACAAGCCCAAACTCGCACCCGCTCTGTCTCTCAAGGGGAAGCACCCAGCCTAGGATGTGTGGACCCTGCATGCCCTTCCTCCCATCACAGAATGGGATGAGGGGCTGGGTCGGACAGAAGGTATGGATAGAACGGCCCCAGCCTACAAGTGGGTTGCAAGGTTTATCCAGACTTAAGGGCTGTGAGGCACGGGAAGCCCCCAGCAATCGCTGGGACGTTCGAAAAGCAACTAGACATTCCTTAGTCCCTGGGTTCCTTGATGATCACCCCTTAACACACAATGTACCTAGCAAGTGCTCAAGCATTGCTTGCTAGCGGTAAACATTTGCTTGATTCGTCCTTCAAGGTCTATGTATACTTAACAGTGGAGCTGTGGGGATTCTCAGGCCCACAGACACAGGGTGACTTCAGATTCCTGTTACCTTTGCGGATGGTGAAGCTATGTGTGCTCCTGCCAAATTAACCAAGGGGGAAGGACGAGCCCGAGGGGCAAGAACGGAAACCCAACGTCTACGGTGGGACACAGCCGGGAGTTCCAGCCGTGGTCTGCTGATCCTACTCATTGAAGGATACTGAAATGGATCATTTCCTCACTCTGAGCACGCCGACTGGCCCGAAGGATGGTGCTTTACGTGTGCACCGCACTTGACGGTTTACAATGCCGAGGGAGGGGGGCGGGGGGTGGAGTCCACCAGCCCTTTCCATTCAGCCAAGCTCCAGGCCGGGCACGTCCCCTCCGGCAGGGACCCACTCTGGCACTGTGTGAGGGCACTCCCCCTACACGGAATCCTCGAAACAATCCCACAGGCTAGGAAGCAGATTATTTGGTAGATGAAGAGACTGAGGCAGGCAGAGAGGAATTAACTTCTCTGCGGTCTCACAGCCAGGAAGTGGCGAGTCGGGATTCTTCCCCAAAGCCCACGCTCCCAACCTCTTACTGCACTGTGCCTGCACTTACGTTGGTGGGCCTCTGATCTCTGCGTGGGCAAAGGGAGAAACTGAGGCTCCAGAAGAGCTGGGCCCTGGAGTCAGCCTGGCAATGGCCCCCCCCACCCCCCGGCCCATCCAGGTCTCCTGGAGCAGGGGAGTAGAACAGAGGTGGGCACAGCCCAGCTCAGAGCTGAGCCAGTCCCGCCACAGGCCTCCGCCGCCACAGCAGCCCCAGGCCCGGAGGGGCCAGCGCCAGGGTCCCTCTCCCAGCCCCAGCAGGACCTCCCTGTCGGGGCCTGGGCTGTCCTCAACACTCAGTTGCAGGCCCCACAGGAGGAAGCGGCCACACTTGAAAATCATTGCCATGCAGGGCCGAACCTGGGGCTTTTGTTCTTGAGCAAGGACGGTAACATTTCACTTTCAGGAAGGAGCTGGGAGGGTGGGGCCGCCTCAGAGTTGCACAACCGAAAACACAGGCTCAGACACACACGGGGCCCACGTGGAAGGCTGCTTAGACAAGCCCCCTGCGGACTTGCGGAAAAGGCCTCTCAGCCACGGCGGGTCCGCACAGAGGCCGGAGACGGGCCGAGCCCTCCCCCTGCTTTTTAAATCAGGGCTTTGTGGTCAGTCATCTCGGCAAGCCAAGTAAAGGAAGGAATAGCAAGGCGGCAGAGGCAGGATGGGAACTCAGGCCTCCAACCACCCTGGGGGGCGGAGGGGGGAGCCTCAGGTCCGAGAGAGGGACCACGGGGCCACATCTGGCTGGGAGGGGCAGCCCCAGCGCTGGGAAGCCTGCCTACCCGCGCCTCCTCCCCTTCCCGGGGCACAGCATCCCTCCTCCAACCACGCAGGTGCCCCGTGGCCCCTGCCGTCCCCCAGACGCAAGGAAAGGACAGCAAACAGCCCTCACAGGCACCCCGGCAGTGTCTAAAGCAAATTTGTCAGGTGGCGGCTTTTCCTGAGTCACCTCTTGCCCCCCCTTCCCCGGGGCGGTGGTGGGAGAGAAGGGAGAAAAGTCAGTCAACAGGGAAAAACCTGTTTTTTAAAAAAGTAATACAAGAATAAAGCAGGTTTTGAGCAAGTCCCATAGCCCTTGGAACCAGGGCTGTCCCTAGATCCCCGGGAATGGGCCCCTGCTCTCCTCCCCACCTTGCAGGGGTCAATCAGAGGCTAAGCCTTTCACCTGCTCCCCTCCTGCACCTCCTCAGGGCTTCACTTCCAGGTCCCCAAGGAAACTGGTAGAAATGGGATCCTCGTCCTTTGTCAATTACAAAGTAAACAGCTCTCTGGCGGTTCGCCCTCCTTGGCGGGGAGGGGTCCTCTCACTCTCAGGCAACCCGGAGCTCCCACCCTCCCTGAGCTCCTCTGGGGGCGGCAGCAAGGAGTACGAGAGAATGGGCTGGTTTGGGGCCGGCTGGCAGGGGCAGGCCACCCACCAGGTCCAGCTCACCCCCCTCAAAGCCGCTCTGTTTGTAAAGGGCTTTCGGGGACAGGAAGCAATAAACAGAGTCAAGCGGCCAAGATGCAGGGGCTGATTATGCAGTTTATGGATTTTCCAGGCCGCTTTGTACTCTCCCACCAGCTGCCTGGGGCTCTGCAGAAAAAGGTGCTGGCAAAAGACCGGTTGGTCCTTGGCTTGAAAGGTGGACCTCTGCCAGGCCTAAACTGGGTCTTTCCCAGTGTGGCGGGGGCACTGCATGCCTTGCCGGCCCCACAAGCACCTTCTCGGTGCCACACCACCAGAGCCCAGACCCTCTCTCTCTCCAGCTCACTGCTCACCTCTCCATCCCGCTCTAAGTTACCCGACCCCCAGGAATTCCCAGAGGAGAGGGCGTGCCTGACCAAGGCTGCCTCTGCCGGAAGGTGGGTGGCCCTCCTTGACAAAGCCGCTCACAGCTCCGCTTAGCTTGGCTTGGCTGCCCTGCGCGTGGAGAGCAAGTTGGGAAAAGTTGAGCCTGGTGGGGAAGGGGCTCTGGGCGGCAGGGCCTCCCCAGTACCAATCTCAGCTCACATTTTCCCCCAAACAGGCTGCGATCTGGTGAGATGGTGGCCCACGTGTGCAGGCGGTAAGTGCGGGGTGGTTCGCAAGAGCGACAAGGGGGAGCGCCCCCACTCGTCTCTCAGTACCCACTAACCAATAAATAACACAAGGGACACCCCCAGAATGGAAAAGCACGCAGCCGAGACCTTCAGGGGCCAACACGGAATGACATGAAAAAGCCAGATGAGCCGGCGCAGCGCTAGTTTTGCTGAGGCGTCTAAGTGTGTACTCGCGTATCTGGACACGCGCACACACCGAATCCTAAGTAGCCGTTATCTTAGAGGTGGGGCTGCGGGAGGGGTTCTGCTTCTGATCGCTGCCTGCTGCTCTGCATCCTTTGAAGTTTTTCCACAAGCAGGCATTATCTCTGTAGTTTAAAATTAAGAATTAAAAAAAATAATAATAAGGTGCACTGCCGGTGGGAAGGTGCGCGCGTGGGGGAAAACAGTTTGGTAGCTCCTTACAAAGTTAAAGACGAAATTACCCTGTGATCTAGCAATTCCACTCCTAAGGCGTATACCCCGAAGAACTGAAAGCAGCGATTCGGACAGATACGTGTACACACCCATGTTCATAAGAACATTATTCACAATATCCCAAAGGCAGAAACCACCCAAGTGTCCATCAACGGATAAGTGGATAAACAAAATGTGGTGGATACATAAGGGAAAAGGGGAGTATTCTTCAGCCATAAAAGGGAATGAAATTCTGACAGATGCCACACCATGGATGAGCCTCGAAAACACGCTGAAAGCCAGACACAAGAGGACAAAGGCTGTATGATTCCACTTCTCTGAGTTCCCTAGAACCGACAAATTCCTAGAGACAGAAGCTAGAATAGAGGTTACCAGAGGCTGAGGGAATGGGGGAGGGAAGTCTTTGTTTGATGAACACAGTTTCTGTTTGGGATGATGAACAAGTTCTGGAAATGGATGGTGGTGACTGATGATCATACGACGCTGTGAACAGACTCACTGCCACCGAATTGCCCCCTAAAAATGGTTAAAATGGTAAATTTTGTGTTATATATATTTTTTACCACAAGAAAAAGAACTAAAGGGGCGCCTGGGTGGCTCGGTCAGTTCAGCGTCCGACTCTTGATTTCGGCTCAGGTCGTGATCTCAGGGTCTGGAGATCAAGCCCTGTAGCCTGCATTAGGCTCCACGCTGGGCATGGAGCCTGCAAGGGATTCTCTCTCTGCCTCTGTCCCTGCTCCCCCCCACCCCAGCTCCATCTCTAAAAAAGAAAGAAAAAGAACTGAAGACTTAAATCAGGCAGGAGGAGGCACTGAGGGGTAGAATCACCAGAATCACCAGACAGAAGGGGGCGCTACTTGGGCTCTCCGGACAGAGGGCAAGGAGCACACAGGAAATCCTGCCTGCACAGGGGGGCTCTGTCCCCACTGGCACGGAGCGGCCAGGGGACAGTGACACCCCTGTTGATGAGGACATGTGGCCTGCAGAGCCCCACAGGCCATGGGGCTGTGGGGAGATGGCAGTGCAGGGGTACTTTCTGGAATGTTCGGAAGAGGTGGGTTATGGCACACTAGGAAACGGTTAGTGTGCTGAAAAATGAAGCACGCATCTGAGAGCCTGGTCTAGAAAAGGAGCGGGGAGGAGAGATGGCTTGCCGGGACTGCAGGGAGAGAGGAGGAGAGGACAGAAGGAAACTAGACACAGAGAATAAGGAGAGGCCTGTCCTGCAGGGTGCTCTGGCAGGCAGAAATGACTCATTCAGGGGCGCCTGGGTGGCTCAGTCAGTTAAACGTCTGCCTTCGGCTCTGGTCATGATCCCAGAGTCCTGGGACCGAGTCTCACATCGGGCTTCTGGCTCTGCAAGGAGCCTGCTTCTCCCTCTCCCTCTGCCCGCCGTCCCCTGCTTGTGCTCTCTCTCTCACACCAATAAATAAATAAAATCTTGAAAAACAAAGAAAGAGAGAAAGAAAAAGAAAGGAAGGAAGGAAGGAAGGAAGAAAGAAATGACTCATTCATTCATCCAGCAAACATTACAGGGCTCTCCCAGGCGCTAGACGCTGGGGCAACGGAGGCCGGGGGTAAGGGGGTAAGAGAACCATCTCATCTGATGAATACCTAGTGTCCCTTCAGCGCCACCGCCCATCTTGCTCAAAAATATATACCTATATAAAGCCAAGAAACCTAAAACTACCCCCAGCCTCCACCTGCTTCCAGAAAGTAAAAATGCTTCTTACTTGAGGCCAAGCTGTTCAACTAGGAAGTAAGATCAAAACTGCCAGTGTGGGCCGACCACCCCGGTGCCCGGGCCTCATTCACACCAGTGTGCCCATCGGCGAGCTACCAGGTGTCGACTGGGACCGGACTCTTTCCCCCTCGAGGGGAGAAGCAGGGAGCAGCATGGGCATGCCAGGGCGGGACCCTGGGCTTTGAGGCCTGTGATGGCTGGACTCAGACTGCTCAGGCGCAGGGTTTCCAGACGTCTTACCCCACTTAGCTCTGATGGCGCAAGGACAAAGAGAAGCCGTGCATGGGGGTGCATTTGAGGTCAGCGGCAGCTCTGCCTCCCTCGAGATAAGAATATTCAAACAGTGGACGTGGTTAGAAAAGGGCACTGTATCTAGGGCCTTCCTGAAATGTGTAATGTGGGTATGTGGACGCGGAAGAAGGAGGGTGGCAAGCAGTTCTGAAACATCTCGACTTGGCCGCTGTGCCCTTCTCAGAGACCCACTCCTTCTAGAACTGTGCTATCCAATAAGGTCTAAATTTCAACTGTAATTGATCGAAACGAAATGGAATTGGAAATTCAGTTCCTCGGTCATACTACCACATTTCAAGTGTTCACTAGCCACTTAGGCTAATGGTCATCACACTGGACAGGACATATTTTGGAATGTGTCCAACATAGCTGGAAGTTCTATCAGACGGTGCTATTCTAGAACCTAAAGGGGAGCCCTTCCTCCTTGGCAGTATGAAGCCCTGGAGTGCTTTATGACAACTGTCCGGGGGAAACCAAGGACTGCGGGCCACTGATCCCCAAAAGAGGAGCCCCTCCACATCCTTCTGGGAAAGGTGGGTAAGGGCAAAGACCCTTTTCTCCTGAGCAGGAGTGAGCACCAGTACCTCTCCTCACTGGGGTTCTCTGCCTCTGCCAAGACCAGAGCCTTGGCCCGGTTCTATGAAACCTGCCAGTCAAGGCAGAGAGAAGCAGAAGCCCAGCTAGAAACCCAAGTCCCAGTTCCAAACCTCACAGCCCGGGCCGCGGAAGACCAGGTTCAGAAAAAGCCCTCCCATTTGTTTGCCTGCAGAAACTGTGTGCTGAGGTCACAGGGCTCCTCCACAGTCCCCTTTTCTGGGTTTGCCCCGTGGTGGCCCTGGCACCACCTCCTTGGGCCTGTCCAGAGCAATGGGAAGGAGTCAGAGGAAAGAGGGGCCATGTCGTGGGGGTGGGTGGGGAGGGTAAGGGCTTATAAAGAAAAAAAACAGTATTTCAAGGAAACGGATGGACCAGGCTAAGGAAGGAGATTCTGAGAGGTGAGCGATGTTGGGTATTTGGGTCTGGATCTTTGAACCAACCAGAGAGAGCAAGACTGGTCAAGGCAGCCCCCAGCCCTGCACACGCCGCACACGTGACGTGGCTGACACACTTGCACTCCTACCCTGACCGATCTCCTTCAGAGCCTCCCCATTTCAGGCAAGGGCCATCCATCACCGTTCTCCCCACAGCGCATCTCAGCCTGGCCCTCAAAGTCAACCAAAACGGAACCCATAAATCTGCAATTGTTGGGGCGCCTGGGTGGCTCAGTTGGTTGGGTGTCTGCCTTCGGCTCAGGTCATGATCCTGGGGTCCTAGGATGGAGCCCCGTGTCGGGGTCCCTGCTCGGCAGGGAGCCTGCTTCTCCCTCTCCCTCTGCCCCTCCCCCTGCTTGTGCTCTCTCTCTCTCTCTCAAATAAATAAATAAATTCTTTTAAAAAAACCCTGCAGTTGTTGCAGCAAGTGGCAGATTAGGGGCTGGGGAGGTGGGCGAGCAAACAACGCACAGAATGCGGGAGCAATGGGGATCAGAGACCCAAGGGGAACCTCTGAGCCTGGGTTCAGCCCCTGGCTCTGCAACATGGATCCTTAAGCAAGATCTTCTTTCTCTTGAACCTTTTTTTAAAAAAATAAAACTGAGGGGCGCCTGGGTGGCTGTCGTTCAGCGTCTGCCTTCGGCTCAGGTCATGATCCCAGGGTCCTGGGATTGAGCCCCGCATCGGGCTCCCTGCTCAGCGGGAAGCCTGCTTCTCCCTCTCCCACTCCCCCTGTTTGTTGTGTTCCTTCTCTCACTGTGTCTCTCTCTGTCAAATAAATAAATAAATAAATCTTTAAAATAAATAAATAAATAAATAAAACTGATAGGGGCGCCTGGGTGGCTCAGTCTGCCTTCTCAGAGACCCACTCCTGGAGCCCCGCATCGGGCTCCCTGCTCAGCAGACAGTCTGCTTCTCCATCTCCCTCTGCCCCTCCCCCAACTTGTGCTCTCTCTCTCTCTCTCTCTGTCTCTCTTTCTCAAATAAATAAGTAAATCTTAAAAAAAAAAAGAAAAAGAAAACTGCTCTAAGCAAATGTAAGCTTAATGAATTATCATAAGGCCACACCCCATAAGCATCCTGTCAAGAAAGGAGACGTTGCCGGCCACTCCACAACCCCTCCCCGTGCCACACGCTGATTTCTGTCGTAATAGCTTCCTTGCATTCCTTTACTGTCCAGATGGACATCCCTGGACACTGGACTTTAGTCGTGCATGTCGTTTGTCCTTTAAGTTTACCTTAATCTACGGCTTCGCCCATCATCTTCTTTTTTTCCTTATAATTTGTGAGTTGACGCACCCAGCCATGTGACTCTTGCCTTCTCTACTGTCTGAAGGTCATGGACCAAATTCCCTTTTCTCTCGGGGCCTCACTTACTCCTTCCTTACCAGCACTCCCTGGCCAACTTAAAGAGCTCCTGTGACAAGAAGAAGAGACAGCCTGAAAGCACATCAGGAAATGCTTATGATATTTTGTCAAGCAAAGAATGCAGGACGCAAACGGATACAGAATGCTCTGCTTTCAGGCCCACCAAGAGAACGTGCATAGGAAAAAGGGCCGGCAGGAAACGCTCGGCCTACCAGTGGTCGTCTTGGATGGTAGAATTCTGCCTCCCTCTCTTTGCTTCTGTCTTACCTTTTCCCACGATCAGCATATAACAATGTGATGGGGCGCAAGTCATTTTTAAACATTTTAAAGAAAAGGGTGCACGAGACCAAATGTGCCACCAGGCCTATCCACTCTGCCGTCACAGGACCACTTGGCTTTGCTCTCTGTTCCTAAGGCCACCACCAATCCGGCTGAGATCCGCAAACCTCAAGCTCATCCCATGCCTGCTTCTCTGATGCCTCCTAGCCGCCCTTCCTGTCCCCGTCCTGTCTTCTCTCTGGTGCCACCAACAGAAGAACTCATGTAAAACATGCTGGGTCGGGGCCACCTGGGGGGCTCAGATGGTTAAGCGACTGCCTTCGGCTCAGTTCATGATCCCAGGTCCTGGGATCGAGCCCCGGGTCGGGCTCCCGGCTCAGTGGGGAGTCTGCTTCTCCCCCTGCCACTTCCCCTGCTTGTGCTCTCTCTCTCTCTCAAATGAGTAAATAAAATTAAAAATAATAATAAAATAAAATATGCCAGGTCGCTTCCCGGCTTGCCCGCTGCTCATGTGAGGCTCAGACCCCTTCCTTTGCCTGCATTGGTGCTCACCACATTCAGTGGGCATCAGGATCACCCGCAATGCTGGCTGAACACGCACTGCTGGGCTCCAGCCCCAAAGCTTCTGTCCCCTAGGTCTGGGGGTGGGGGAGAGGGCCAAGAATCTGTGTGTCTAACGAGTGCTCAGGTGATGCTGGTTCAGAGAGCATGCTCTAGAACCCTCTCCTCGGTCCTCCTCAACAAGCCCTGTCCAGCTTTCAAGAGCTAGTCCAAGTTCCCCCGTCCATGTGGCAGTCTCTTCCAATGGCCAATATTGATCTCCCTCTGTTCTTCCAGACCACCCCTAGCACTGACCATGTGCTGGTGGTCTGGAAAAGGGGAGAGAGCCCTCAGGGACCGTGGGCTGGGCAATGTGACACTGTACCACTCCCTGCCTTCCTAGCGGCTCTTACGGGCAGAGCCTGGGAGGAGCACTTCTTTGGCAGCCCTACTTACGCAGGAGGTCTTCTGAATGTCCCAGGTAAACGGAACCTTTTCCTTCACACACAGACTTCTAATTATTCACTCACGCATTCACTATCAGTCAAAAAAAAAAACAAAAAACAGTGAGCACCTACTGTATGTCCGGGTGCACAAAATGAAAATCTCTTTTCTCTACGGAAACCAAGAATTACAATAGCATTAAGTTACCAGAGAAGGGGCGCCTGGGTGGTTCAGCCGTTAAGCGTCTGCCTTCGGCTCAGGTCATGATCTCACATGGGGCTCCCTGCTCGGCGGGAAGCCTGCTTCTCCCTCTCCCACTCCCCCTGCTTGTGTTCCTGCTCTCGCTATCTCTGTCAAATAAATAAATAAAATCTTAAAAAAAAAAAAAAAAAAGTTACCAGAGAAGCCTGCAGAAAGGGCTCCTTCCAAAGGCAGCCAAGGAGCCCACCCTTGCAGCCCCGGGGACGGCTACCCACACACAGCCATGCGAGCACGCACGGTTGTGGTCACATCCACGTGTAGCCATGGTGAAGGTCTGGTCGCCAGTTGCAGGCTTCATTTGTCCTCAGCTAAGCCACCCAGGACTCGGAGACAAGATTTATGGGCAGATATTGTTAGGAGAACAGATGTCCAAGTAAGGGGGCAGGGCAAATGGGAACAATGGTTGTGAGACAGGGAAGCTGAAGGGACTCCATTTTAGAAAGGCCCCATTTACTCACGGTCTAAATTTCTTTTTTTTTTTTTTTAAGATTTCAATTATTTATTTGAGAGAGAGAGAGAGCACCAGCTGGGGGAGGGGCAGAGAGAGAGAGAGAGAAGCAGACTCCCGAGCTCAGCTGGGAGCTCAATCCCAGGACCCTGAGATCATGACCTGAGCTGAAATCAAGAGTCGGACGCTTAGCTGACTGAGCCACCCGGGTGCCCTCGTGCTCTGTAGTTCACCTTGCATCTAGGTAAACCCAAAGAAGCTCCTTTCCCACTCCAAGGGGGAAGCAAGGAAGTGAATTGCTCTCTGAGTCTCGTCCTGGCCCCAGAACACCTGAGAATATCTAAGAAGAACGGGATCCCAACCATGTTCCAGGACATTAGCTTCGAACAAACCTCGGCCCACACTGGCATGGATACCCCTACCTTCGGTGATTTATGGAGGAACACCTATTGTTCAGCTGACACTCCCTGTGATTGATCCCTACCCTGGACTCCTGGAGGAACACCCCGGACCCTTTCCCTGTATAAACCCCTAACTCCAGCAACAATGAGACAAAGTCTCCTCTCCTTTCTGAGTCTTTTAGATACTCCGTTTGCTATACTCTATCACTTATGCTATTCAGTAAGCTCTGCTTTCATTTCCTCCTGGCTTACATTTGATTTCTATTCTGCACAAAGCCAAGGACCCTCTTGGCTGGGCCTGTGGGGCCCCCTCTGTGTCCTTGGACCCGCCTGCCTATGTCACTTGTGATGGTTGCAGGCCTGGAACCCATTGGAGGGAGGCGAGAAGACACCACCTCCTAATGAAAAGGCAGCAGACCCTTGTCCCATTTCTGCAAACATCTGGGGCTCTGGACACTTGGGTCTTGTGCCCCAGCAAGACATTCTGGGCAGGCTGAAGACACCAGATTCTCCACTGGGGCTGTTGGCTTCTCTGTGACCTTGGGCAACTTTTAATTCTTCGTGCCCCCATTTCACTATCTAACATTATCTTTTAAAAAGGTAGTAAAGCCCAAAACAAGATGATAGAGGTCCCCACTGGAAGAATAAAAGGAGAGATTTAAAAACAAGCAACAGGGGTGCTGGGTGGCCCAGTCGGTTAAGTGTCTGACTTTTTAAAAAGATTTTATGTATTTATTTGACAGAGAGAGAGCACAAGCAGGGTGAGCGGCAGGCAGGAGGGAGAGGGAGAAACAGGCTCCCCGCTGAGCAGGGAGCCCTATGACCCCAGAACCCCAGGATCATGACCTGAGCCGAAGGCAGACCCTTAAATGACTGAGGCACCCAGGCGCCCCAAGCGTCCGACTCTTGATCAAGACTCAGGTCTTGATCTCAGGGTTGTGAGTTCAGACCTTGCATTAGGCTCCATGCCCAGCATGGAACCTACTTAAAAACAAAACAAACAAACAAACAAACAAACAAACAAGCAACAATAATGCCATCTGTAAAAGTAAAAGAGAGAAACGGCAAGGAGACCAGGCAGGGAACACCCTTCAGTGCCTCAGTGCGGAGAGGCTACATGCGTTCGGGCCCCCTGGAGCAGGGATTCTGGGCTGGAGGGGTGCAGCAGGGTCTCTGGGAGCTTCTGAAAGACAAAGGTCTAGGGCCCCCTACTGAATCAGAGTCCCCCCACCCAGGAACACGCCATTTCCATTCCCTGCCCCCTACAGCAAGTCAGAGAGGCTCAGGGTATTCCGGGGGCTTCCAGACTTGAGATACCACCTCAGAGGTGAGAAGCAAATCATTATCTAAGAGGGGAGGAGGGAGGGACAGTGGCTGCAGGGAAAACACCAAGGGAACCTAGAGACCAGCTGGAGAGGAGAAAGAATGTCAACATTGAGGTGCCCTTTGTCCACCCCCCACCCAGATCTGATTCTGGAGAAGGGATACCACCCTCCCAGTTCAGGCCAGCCAGTCCTCCAGGGACCTGCTGCTTTAGTCAATGCACGTCTGAGTCCTGGGCTGGGCTTTCCTCTGACCACCACCGAACCTGGCACATTTGCCTGTGCTCTCCACGCCGTGGCCCCAACAGCCTCATGCTGACCAGCTGCGACTCTTTATTTCAGGATTCAGATCGTGGTCCTCCTCCTCCAAGAAGCCTTCCCAGAGGCACTTTTTGGCACACCCCCACACAGCCTTGGCCTGTTAGATTCTTGCCGTACCATCAACGTGGCAGCATTGATCACCTCTCACAATGACCGGTGTGCGGCCGGTGGCCCTGGCAGACAGTGGATTGTTTGGGTCTCATTCAGTTCTTCGACCCCAACACCCAGGTCAGTGCCCAGCATAAAGCGGGCGAGCAATACAGATATTTATGCTGACCAGGAGAAAGGGAGGGAAGGAAATTTTACATCAAACAGTTGCACTAGGCAAATTTTTCAAAACTCTAGAGAAATTACAGCAATTTTTTTTTTTTTTTTTGGCACTTCCTTTGTGACACGGAGAAGCCCGAGACCCAGGGAGTCAGAGATGGACAAGCACCCAGGCAGAATGGCTCCAGGGTCCTTGTTCTCCACTAGTCGGCTACGGTTGATGTAGTCCACGCAAAGGAAGAAAGATGAACACCTAGAAAAAAACTAGCTCCCTCTGAAGCCCTTGCTCCCTGTGGTTGAGGGGTCCCAGCAGCTCTAAGCATCACATGCTTTTGGACAAAGCCGGAATCCAGGTTGCTGTCCACAGGAGCCATTTGTCCCTGCTGGTAGCCCCTTGCAGTCAGGTACCAGGGACACTGCTGCAACCATCGGGGAGAGCCCAGCAGTCAGCGGTCCCCACTGGGGGCAGAGCTCCGTTGAGAGACAGTGACAGGGACAGTGCCACTCAGGGCCTTGGCGTGGAAAGGCTTTTCTCCCCCATGCCCACGTCTCTTGGCCCACTGGCTCGGAACAGCAGAGGGGTGGCCTGCACCTGCCCCACCTGGCCTGTCTGGGCCTGGGAACAATGGGGAGGATGTTCTACGAGCCCGGGAGCTTTACTCTGAGAGACGCTGCAAAGAAAGCGTCACCACTCAGGAACTGTGAGAGGTGTCACGGGAGGCGGGGAATAAAATGTATTCAGGGTCAACTGAGGTGACTAAAAATGAGCCATATGACAGGTACGTGGTGAGGTGTATCCCCAGAGCCTTCATTTGACTTTCACACCAACCCAGTGAGACGGCTACCATCCCCCTTGTCTTACCAACAGAAAACTCGGGCAGTGTTCAGCTGGAAGGAGAGGGAGCGAGAACACAACCTCAGAAATGGGGTGTGTTTGGCCAAGGCCGAGCAGAGATTGAAGGGTCTTTGAGTAAAGCATTAAAGATACTTGCTCTCTGTTTTCTCTCTTTCTTAAGTCAGGACAAAATGAAATGGGACGTAAGTTAGATTCCAGAAGAAACTCGTGAACTATAAAGAGGCGTGAGAGAGTTCACTTCCCAGGATAGAAACCCAGAAGTTGCAGCTCCATCACGTACCCATTCTGCAGGCAGGAGACTAGACAACTTGACCTTTATCACCATGAGTGTATCACCTATCACACTCAGCGGGCTCCTCGGGCAATTTTGCTCCAGGTCCAGTCTCGAGGGAGGCTCTCGGACAATGCAAACCTGAGGTTAAATACATCCTTTGCTGCACTTAACAGACAGATGGGGAGAGAGTTCAGATATTAAAATGAAGTTTACAGTCTGCTGATTTAATCAATGAGGTTAAAGTGACTGCATTAAAGTTAGCACGAGTGCAGTATTGCTAGAAACCTACTGGGTCGCCGGTCGGATAACGGAGTTCGTCAAAGCTGCGGTGCCCGAGGTGACTATATTTTCCAAACACGGCTGCTTCGCCCCCAGAAGCCCTGTCCCTCGGGGGCTGCCCTCACCCACTCACCAATGAACTTCTTTGTGGGAGCACCACAGGCCACAGAGCAGATCTGCTGTTGCCCCAGGCTGCTCAGCCCAACACTTGTGCTTTGGCCTGGAACAGAAGGCTCCCCGAGCAGACCGTGATCAGCCAGGGACGCAGGATAGCCTGGGCCAGAGGAGGGGGCACCTGGAAACAGGAGCAAGATGCTCAGTCTCAAGAGAGGTTCCTGAATCTGAAGATTCTTCTCAAACCAGGTAACCCACTGGTTGGAATCAAACGCAGGGTGTACTAGTCACCATTGAACAAGTTTGTGACAATAACTTAGCAGAGTTTACCCAAACGTGGGGTTTCCTGAAGGTCAAAGGAGTCACAGTACCGAAGAGGTTTAAAACCTCTCAGGCCCTCGGGAGAAACCAGGGCCCAGAAAAGTCAGAGTCCTCCCCCTCAAGGTCTTGCCAAAGGATGAGCGTGGATGCCAGCTTTTCCGACCCAGCCCCCGCCCCCGGGGGCCAGCAGCTGTCTGCGAAAATGCAGGGGCCCCAGGAGGGCTGAGTGTCTACAACCCGCTGCGCGCTCCCCTCCATCTGATGGCCTCGCGATGTACGCGGCGCAACCCCGAAGGGGAGGCCAGGCCAGGCACCCTGCCTCGGGGTCCCGGGCTGGACGACTCACAGTTGGCTCCCCCACCCGGGCGCCCCAGGCCACCAAAGGCCTCCTGTCGATTCCTGCGCTGCCCCCACCTCTCTCTTTGATGCCAAATTGGGGAGGGGGGAGTAGACAGCAAAGAAAAATCCCCCACTAGGCATCGATTTGCCCAAAGCAAAGGCAACACAAAGGCTGCGCCTGTTTCCATGGAGACACGACTGGCGAAGCGAAGGAACGAAACAGAGCGAGAAACACAAACCCGTCAGCACCTTCCGGGGCCGGCGTGATCGATGTTGGCGGGCCAGAGCCCTGACAGGAAGACGGTGGAAGGATTAAAGGTAATCAGAGGATCTAGAAGCCAGAGCCCGAGCCCTTGCAGTTGGTAGAGCAGGAGGCGAGGAGCCTCCCTATCCCCCGGGCCTACAAACTAGGTTGGCCCCACTCCTGAGAAAGCTCCTGAACAACAACAACAAAAATCCTGGACAGAAATCCAAAGTGAGCAATTATTCACTTTACAAAAGGATTCCCTGCTTGACAAAGGAATTCCCTGAAAGAGCAAAATCCCATGGTGGATTGGAGCGTCTGTTTTATTGTTTACTTCTCTGAGGCTGAGGACAAGGACAAGCGAGTAGCTTCCAGTTGAAAGTTTGTAAGAAAAGATGACAAAATTCCCAAGAGGAAGGAATGGAGGGGTGAGGACAAGACTCTTGGTAAAATATCTGCTGGGGCGGGGGTGCACCTGGGTGGCTCAATGGGTAAAGCATCTGCCTTTGGCTCAGGTCATGATCCCAGGGTCCTGGGATCGAGCCCCGCAAGCCCCACGTCGGGCTCCCTGCTCAGCGGGGAGCCTCTTCTCCCTCTTTCTGCCCCTCCCCCTGCTTGTGCTCTCTCTCTCTCAAATAAATAAATAAAATCTTCAAAAAAATAAAATATCTGCTGGGAGAGGCCCACAGGAAATTGAGACAGGGCAGCTTTAAGACAGAAAGGTGAGTTAGCTGGACATCCGTGGCCTGTCCACCATGGAAGAGCACAGGAGCCCACAGTGGGAGAGGCTGGGCAACAACAGGTCTCTGACGGGGCCCGGCAGGGTGGACCCCAAAAGCAGGGCACTCTCGAAGCTCTTAGCTGAGGGGAGACGCAGGGAGCATAAGCGGTCAGTCCTCATTCCCCCAGGACAATAAGAAGGCCAGAGGCCTCTGGCTCCCGGGTGAAGGCCAGGGGAAAATGCCAGCATTAGCCTCGGCAGATGGCCGGGGCTCAGGGCACTAACAAGAGCCTCGGCGCTTGCTCTCGTCACTCATCAGGTGACATGTATTAAGCGCCCCTCCAAACGCATCGCCATCCTGGGAAGGAGAAAATGCCACACGCCAGCCCGGCCCTGCCCTTGGAGAGTCTCAACCAGGACTTCACTCCACTCGGCTTTTCCGGGACTCTAATTCCTACCGAGAACAAAAAACAAGCATAATAACGACGACAATATTTACTGAGCGTGCTGTGTGGGCCCGACACTGTACAGCCATTGTTCCGTTGACCCTCTCAACCAGCCCGAGAGGCAGACGCTATCCTCATCCCCGCTTACTGATGGGGAGACAGGCGCAGAGAGGCAAGTAACTGGCCCAAGGTCACACAACTAGTAAACGGCAAAGCCAGGTCTGCCCAGCTTCAAAGCCTGTGAACACTACAGGCTAAGTGCTTGCCGCATCAGCCCATTTAACAGACAAGCTGAGCACAAGAGAGTCCAAGCGACTTGCACTGAGGCAGGGGGTGGACTCTGAAGACCACCAGCTCTTCTGACTCCCTCAAGGCTTTTGTGCCCTGTGATGCCTCCCTTGGGAAGGCCAGGGGCTTTCTTGGTAGGGCACGTGGACCGACCTGTGGCCTCCTGTTCTGGGCCTCCGTTTACCTGGTACAAGGAGGCATGGGACCGTGTGAGCTCCTGTCACCTCACCGCGAAAGGAGGAGCTGGGAAGACACATGGGACGTGCGTCCAAGGTGTCGTCGGGGAGCCCACGGGAGGAAGACCCAGTCCCAGCTCCAGCAGAAGATCCCCAAAGGCCCACAAGCTCTGGAGTGAGCGCTGTAATGTTCACAGAGCACAATCCGGGCAGCATAGCCAGTGGGCGCGTGGTTCAGTGTTCTTCCCGCCAGCACATGTGTGCGAGATGCGGGCACTTCCAGGGGCTGCTGGGACCCGGCTGGCTTTCAGGGACTCAATTTCCCAAACCTCCACTTCCACAGGGAGTCCTTTCCCAAACTGCCGGACTGGCAGCCGCCTGGCTCTACAGCTCTCTTTACATAATGGCCCCTCCTCACCATTTCCCCAAAGAAAGGCCCACCTCCAGCCATCCTAACTGTATCCTGGTGCTCTCCCCTGGGGTGTGAACGCCACCAGACAAAGGGACAACTGGAGAATGCAGCATTCCTGGGGAAGGCCCCGGAGGATGGGCATGGAGAAGGGGGCTGGCCTCGGGGCGCCTGGGTGGCTCAGTCGTTAAACGTCTGCCTTCCGTTCAGGTCATGATCCCAGGGTCCTGGGATCGAGGTCCCGCATCGGGCTCCCTGCTCAGCTGGGAGTCCGCTTCTCCCTCTCCCTCTGCCTGCTGCTCCCCCTGCTTGTGCTCTCTTGCTCTCTCTCTCTCTAATAAATAAATAAAATCTTTTATTTTTAGTTTTTTAAGATTTTTAAATTTATTTATTTGACAGAGAGAGACACAGCGAGAGAGGGAATACAAGCAGGGGGAATGGGAGGGGGAAGCAGGCCTCCCGCAGAGCAGGAACGCTGGGATCATGACCTGAGCAGAAGGCAGACGCTTAACGACTGAGCCACCCAGTCGCCCCCAAAAAAATCTTTTAAAAAGAGAGAGAGAGAGAAGGGGGCTGGCCTTATTTTACCAAGGCCTTATCTATCTTACCCACCCTTCGTCCGTTGGTTTTTGGGTTACAATCAGGGAGCAGGGAAGCTGACACAGGGACACCTGTTTAACACATTTATTCAAATCACAAAACGGAATCTGACTTTTTCTGACACACAGTATGATTTGGCTGATGGCTCAAACGACGAGGTCCAGCTTTGCCAATTAAGAATTATGACAGACATTTCCCGTAACTGCATGGGCCGAGTTTGCTGGTTTAAGGCTTTGACAAAAATATATTTGAAGCGAGTATATGACATACAATCAGCGTGGAAATACGTTCTACTTAAAGTTGTGATAACAGGTTTTTTTTTTCTTTTTAAAGATTTATTTATTTATCCTACAGAGAGAGGAGAGAGTGAACACAAGCAGGGGGAGGGGCCGAGGGAGGATCTCCAGCAGACTCCCGGTTGAGCACAGAGCCCGACGCGGGCCTCGATCCCGCGACCCCGAGATCACCACTGGAGCAGAAACCAAGAGGTGGACACTCAACTGACTGTACCACCCAGACACCCCAAAGTTCTGATAAGAGTTTGTATATGTGAATTTTAAAATGTGTAAGAGGATACAGTTTTTCAAGAAATCTTTTGACAGGTGTGAGAGCCAAACAAGTCTGAAGGCTGTCGCTTTACTTCCCTGGAACCGCGCTCAGGGGCTCTAGCTTCCAAGCCACCAACAAGCGAAGTCAGCTGCGGTGTATACAGCAAGCACTGGACCCAGCACCTGGGTCTAAGTTTGTTTCTGCTGCTTCTCAGCTGCGCGGATCTGGTTAAGTCACCCAAACACCCTGAGCCCGTTTCCTCATAAGTGAAAGGAAATAAAGCATCGAAAGCATATGAAATTCCCTGATGACGATGGTGCCAGACGGATAATGGAGAAGTACATCAGCCTTTGCAGCTCCACACAGTAGCCACGCAGGCAGCGTTTCCTGTTCGCTTGGACAACTTTATGGTATTCGTCTCTAGATCGTACTAATGACTTATATTTATTGAGCACTCACTATGTGCCGGGCTCCACGGGCCCCAGATCACTTTGTTTTCACAACAATCCTATGGATGAGGTGTCCTTCTTATTGCCGATTTACAAGCACAGAAAGCTTACACACTTGCCCAGCTCAGTCAGCTGGCAATTAAAGGCCCAGCAGGTGTGTTTGAGCCCAGAGATGGTGCTCTAAACCCTCCCTACTCAAAGTGTGGCCTATAGCTGGCAGAATCTGTACCCACTGGGACCTTATTAGAAATGCAGAATCCCTCTCTCTCACTCTCTCTCAAATAAATAAAATATTTTAAAAAAAAAGGGCGCCTAGGTGGCTCAGTTGGTTAAGCGACTGCCTTCGGCTCAGGTCATGATCCTGGAGTCCCGGGATCGAGTCCCGCATCGGGCTCCCTGCTCAGCGGGGAATCTGCTCCTCCCTCTCCCGCTCCCCTCTCTTGTGCTCTCTCTCTCTCTCTCAAATAAATAAAATCTTTAAAAAAAAAAAAAAAAAGAAATGCAGAATCCTAGGACCTCCCCCAAACCTAATGAATCAGAATCTGCATCTTAGAAAAATCTATGGGCAGTTCATACCCACATCCAAGTCAGAGAATCACGGCTCGAAATCACCAGACCGTTTTCCATCCTGATGCACCATCCTGGTTTTATCTTGCTGAAGGTAATATTAGAATGTTTGCTTTCTCTACACACATACGCAGAGCTGGCAATTAAAGCAAGCAAGATGGTGAGGGATATAATAATCCATCGGTAACATATGCAAAATTTATTTTAAAAAGGACTAGGAAGAGTCACGTCAAATTGTCATCCGTGGTTACCTCTGCAGAGAGGGCCGGGAAGAGGGTAGTCAAAGGGGGCTTTCTACTTGTATTATTTGAAATTTTTAATAAAAACAATGCAGTTGTGTATTGGCTTAAAAGGAAAGCATGTTTTAAAACACAAGCACAGGGGGGCGCAGTCGGTTAAGTGTCAGACTCTTGGTTTCGGCTCAGGTTGTGATCTCAGGGTCCTGAGTTCAGGCCCCACATTGGGCTCTGCTCTCAGCACGGAGTCTGCTTGAGATTCTCTCCCCCTCTCCCTCTGCCCCACCTGCTGGTGCATCCTCTCTCTGTCTCTCAAAATAAATAAATCTTGAAAAAAATAACATAAAACACAAGCAAGGGGCGCCGGGGTGGCTCAGTCGGTTAAGCATCCGACTCTTGATCTCAGCTCAGACCTCGATCTCACGGTGGTGAGATCAAGCCCCCGCATTGGGCTCCATGCTAGGCATGGAGCCTACTTTAAAGATAAATAAATAAATAAATAAATAAATAAATAAATAAATAAATAAAATTAAACACAAGCACAGATGACTGAAATTGACTGTATTTTATGAGCTACAATACCCAAGGCTATTGACAGCTTCCAGCCCCGCACTCTGGAAGGCCCAAGGAGGGAGTCAGCAGAGAAGCATTGGTGGGACACAGAGAGTGCTGTGCTTGGAGTCCGAAGACCCGGATTCGAGGCCTGACTCGGCCCCAATTGGCTGGGGGACCTCAAGGCTCCCACTGAGCATCTGCGGGCCTAGGTAACCTCTGCGATATAATGTGGGTCGCCCCACCCCCACGCACCTCACCCCATAGCACTAGTGCAGGGCGCAGCAATGCCATGACGTGCCTAAAGGCCCCTGAGGACTGCAAGGTGCCACAGAACGTCAGGGCGGGGAGTTTTCTTGAGAAGAAAAGCAATGAAAAAAAAAAAAAAAGCAGTGAAACATCCACCCGCACTCATCCCATTCCCTGAATGCAGCTATTCCATGACTTTATAAGGAAGATGCACACAGTAACCTGGATTTAGATTCCGTGGGAGCCTCAGGCTGATTTTCAAATCCTTATTCGAACTTAGAAGTTGGGTTTGGACATGGTTCAAAACATGAAAGAAAGGGCTATTTCTCAGTGTCTGGCCCGTTTTCTTTGCACTTCTCGCCTGCTTTCTTCACAGGCTCGAAAGTCCTGGAGAGGTTCTGCTTCAGGGTTCTGTGTACTCCCAGTCTGCTGTGCTTTCTCTGACTCCCCGCAGCAACCAGCCCCCGGCGCCGTGGCCTCCGGGCTACTCCCCGAGCAAACGGCTTGGGGGTCTGCAGTTTGGCTTGCTGCTGGCCAATGCCTCAGTTTCCCCACTGTTATCTTAGATTTTGCATAACTGGAGAGAGCGGCACGAGTTCTGTCCTCGCTCATCTGGGGGAGCACGGGGTTTGGGTACAGAGGGATAAAGTGACTTGTTCCAACCCACAGACTAGCTTCAAACAGACAGAGCTGGGCTGGGGCTCTCCGACCTTTGAAAATTCCTTAAGGTTTCTCTATCATTCGTTTGCAACTTGTCTGTCGCTCACCTTGCCCCTCTGTCCCTTCCTTCTAGGGAACATGTGGATCTCAGGACTAAACGCCACTGTGCTTTTCCTCAAACTAAACGGTCCTGAAACCACACAGTCTGAAAGTATCCTTGAAACTGAGCCAGAAAAAAATCCCCTGCCAGATTTTCCAAGGAGAACGAGACCCATCTAAACCATTATGAGCTTCAGTTCCAGCGATGGCTAAAGAAGCATCTGGGCAGGCAGTCCCAGCCCCACTTCTTCTGTGGCCTTAGGTGCCTTGCTTCACCTCTGCGAGCCTCGGTTTTTTTCAAATACGAGATAGTGACAGGGCTACCACCTTCAGGTTTAAATGAAGATTCCAGACAAAGGTAAAGACCTTCACGCAGGATTCTAGATAAGGGTGATGACCTTGATGCAGCGTAGAAGCTCAGTAAGCAGGAACTATTACCATCCTGATCATCATTTGGGACATACATCTCGAAGACAGGGATCCAAATTAATTCTCCACTCCAGCTGCACATTAGAATCACCTAGAATTTTTTTCTTTTTTAATCCCAGTG
Organism: Mirounga leonina; assembly: GCF_011800145.1. Classification (NCBI taxonomy): domain Eukaryota; kingdom Metazoa; phylum Chordata; class Mammalia; order Carnivora; family Phocidae; genus Mirounga; species Mirounga leonina. The sequence goes on along the minus strand of NW_023270503.1, from coordinate 15,128,091 downwards.
CCCAGATCTTACCCACAGTGATTCTGATTCTTGGCCTGGGGTGGGACCTAGGAAAACGGTACATTTTTTACAGCTGATTCTAATTGCACCTGGCTGAGAACTGATCCAAATCGGTGCCTCCCAACATTTAACATGCACATAAACCTCCTCGGGATCTTGCTAAAATCCAACTCGTGACTCAACAGGTTTGATCCGAGGCCAGAGATTCTGCATTTCCAACCAGCTCCCAGGTGATGCCAACCCATGGCATCCAAAACTCAAAGTCTTGGGACGATGGCTGGAAAATTTGTAAGATTCTTCTCTGGACAGTCTTAAGGGCTAGCTCTGTCTAGCCAGGCTAGAGTTCACTGCCTCCTGGAAGCAGTCAACTCTGTGACCTTACCAGGGACCTAGCACCAAAGCCTGTCCCCAGATGACTCTCGCTTTGGTTTCCTGTTGGCTTTTTTAGGTTCTAACAAGAGCCTGCAGACAAGTGTGGCCACAAAGACATACTTGCAAATTAATCATGGCGCCACACCCTGCATTCGTGTGGAGTTGCCTTCTCCAGACTGGCCAAGGGAAAAGCCAAAAGGAAAGGGCCCTCGTTACTTTCACTTGGATGAGCAAGGAAGAGGAGAACAGGGCCTGACTTGGCAGGATGTCCCAGCCAGGAGCTGAAAACAATGTCAACTCTGGTCCGCCATACTTCTCCGATCAGCCAAACAGGAACGCTTCCTGCCTAGAGCTGGCTAGGTTCGCACACAGTTGAAGAGACTCCGGGAAAACGTGAGCAGGGAGGGGGCTGGGCGGGCAGGTCCCTGTGGCTTTGAGGCTGGTGCATTCTGTGACCCTGAATAACATCCACAAAACAACACTGACTGGGTCCACCTACCACATCACAGGGAATTTTACAGAAACACTCTCATGTGATCCTCGTATCAACTTCGCAAGTCCCACATCACTGTCTTCATTGGATGCATGGGTGAGGAAACGGGCTCAGTGGGTCATCGACAACGGATCATACAGAGGTCAGAGCCAGGACTGGAACCTAAGCCTGGCCAGTCCTCCCTGCCTCTTTACACTGCTATTCCAAACTCTCAAATCTCTCAATGTCTCGATTTACCCCTTCACTGGGGCAGGAAGAAAAGGACAAGGGTATAAATCAAGACAACTAAAATTGGCTTTGGGTCTCAAGCACAAAGGAGAATGCTTGTTATCATTATATCTGTTATCAATCATGATCACCATAAGACGTGTCATTAAGAGGCACTGGGAGAAAAGGCTGGTGTCTACCCTGACATTTAGAGCGTCTGAACAAGGCTCTGGCCCTCGACAGCGCCCAGCAGCCCAGGCCACTGCCGTCCCCAGTCCCTCGGGGGGGGGGGGGGGGGCTGGAAACAGCACCTGATGACTCCAGGGTGAATACCCTGGAGGCTCGGAGGGGAGGCTCTGCTTGTGGGACAGGGCAAGAGTCCAAAACAGTTCAAGGAAGGAGACCAGGCTGGGTCACAACAGCATGTTCCTGGCACCTGGGCCACCATGGCAGGCCCAAGGCTGGAAATGAGACTCAACCAATTCCCTGACGGGCTCTGAGAGCCAACCTGAACTTGTGTCCCCTCGCCTTAACCCTGCTGCATAAGCCGCAGAAGCTTCCTGAAGCAGCCAAAGGCCACTCGAACGAGTGCCCCCCTTTAAGGACCAGGAAGCCGAGTACTTAAGAGGCCATGCTAGGAAGCTCTGTCCGCTCCAGACCTGCCCCATAGCCAGGCCCCTCCTCCCAGCGCCTTGGCAAGAAGAGCCCTTGGCAGAGGCCCCAGCTCTAGATTAATATTACACCAATACAACCCAAACAAATGGCTCCTGCCTGCATGTCCCATAAAGTTCTGAGGCTTAAAACAAAGACAAGTTGGGGAGGGGGTGGTCAACAACAGGGAACGAGCAAGTGAGTGGCGTTATGGCCATGTGATGAAATATTATACGGCCGTTTGAAATACGGTTTTAAAATCATGCCATTTCATTAAAAACCCTCCTTGTGCAGTTACATGAAGAAGCTACTTACAAAAGTCGGTAATCAGTAAGATTACAACGATTTTTTAAAAATCTATGCACATTAAAAAAAGAGCAGGAAATACAACCAAATGTCATGGTGGCAATTTTTAAACGATCGGATGATCGTTCCTGTGTTAGAAACGAAGTATTTTCCAGTTTTTCTTTAGTGAGCCCATAAATTGCCCAGGAAGAAGGGGAGCACATTCTGACCACAGTCTGGGTGTCTGAGAGTCGGGATGAAGCCCTGTGGGGGACCGGGGGCCTAAACCCCACGCAGCCCCCAGCAATGAGATGGAACAGGCCCAGCCACCCCCAGAGGCCCGCAGGGCTGTCGCGGTGACACCTGGACAAGCAAGCCAGTGGGGAACCCTTCCCAAGGGGCTGGAATTCTCCAGGGAACAGAACAAAAAGCCCATTAGCCCCAAAAGTGCTTGTAGTGAGACGCAGCCCAGTTAGGTGCCCTGCCCCAGGCAGAGAGGCCGATGACAGCTCCCAGGTCCCTCGGAGACCCCCAGCAGACACAGATTCCTGCCCGTGCCGCTCCCCCCCGCCAGCGCAAGGTTATAAAAGAGACAAGCTTCACCATATGGGGCTCAGCAGCCTCGTGGGAATGTCGGTGGGAGTGAGAATGGCAGGTCCCTAAGCCGTGTGCAAATGTGAAGGAAGGGGGTTTAAAGCGGAAAAAACTGCACCAGCTGTCTCTTAAAGAACACTAATTACAGGGGCTGTACCGCCCGAACCAGGCCTGGTTCTGCAAGCAGAGATCCTCCCGGGGGGTGGGGGGGGCCCGCAGTCACCCCGCCACCGGCTGGGGCCCGGGGGCCGGGGGGGGGGCGGGGGGGGGGGGGGGGGGGGGCAGAGAGGGCATCTGGCTGGGGCCGCGGGCCTATTGAGGCTCTGTGCTGGGCAGGCCAGCCCTGGGCCAGAAAGCAGGTTCTGCAGGTCCTGCTTCCTGGGAAGTTCACATCACAGGGTCAGGTGCTGAGTGCCAGGGCCGGGTGGCACTGGAATGTGGAGAGGGTTAGAGAATTTCCTTCTCTGGAGATTTGAAAGACCTAAGCATCTGGAACAGCTCAACGCTAAAATGGAAAAAAAGAAGTGACGGCCTCATCCCTGGAAGCTGGGGAAGGGGCAGAGTCAAGTCAAGTAGAGAGATGAGAAAGGCAAGGTCTCAGGGGTCCCTCACTTGCAGCTCATGGCAAGGAGCTCGAGGTCACCCATCACCAACGGTGCCCCTCCTGGACGTCCTCCCGTGGCCAGCATTTCTGCTGAGACACGGGGAGAGGCCTGAAAAAGGGCCAGGCTCGTGAAGCCAAGGAGGCAGGAGCGCCTGGGCGTCAGCCCTGGGTCTCACCCCCGCCCTGCAGCTTTCTAGCCCCCTCACTGCCCCGAATGAGGTGTCCGTGGTACCCATCCTGGCCGCCGTACACAGCCATTCCCAGTCAGTGAGAAATGTATGGGACTGCGCTCCCTTTATTTTTTTTAAGATTTTATTTATTTATTTTTGAGGGAGAAAGAGAGCATGAGCAGGGGGGAGAGGCAGAGGGAGAGGGACAAGCAGACTGCCCCCCTGAGCAGGGAGCCCGAAGTGGGGCTCAATCCCAGGACCCTGAGATCATGACCTGGCCGAAGGCAGCCGCTCCACCGACTGGGTCACCCAGGTGTCCCTGGGACAGCACTTCTAAAAACTATCAAATTCTAAACAAATGGAAGTTGTCGTTATGATTAGTGGGGTGTCCTTATAAAGTGGGGGCATTTACTCCCCTCCCACGACAGCAAGCAAAGCGGCAGCAAACAGAGAGGAGCCCGGTACCGGGTTTTTCCCCAGCTCACTCCCCCACCCGCTCTAAGCCCTGAGCGTATGGGCCGCGGAGTGCGCAGCCTGAGCGGTGGGCCTCCCCAGCCCGAGGGGCGGGGGTGGGGGGGTGGGGGGGTGGGGAATGGCTCAGGGAGGGCGAGGGAGGAAACAAAACCAAGGAAGCCAGGGAAGAAGTAAGGTTGCCACTGAGATTCCGCCCTCCTGGGAACGTGCCCCGTCCCTGGGAAAGAGGCCCAGATGAAAGGAGGCGCAGCTGGGGGAAAACAGGCCGTGAGAACAGAAGGGCAATTGTTCGGGGCGGGCCAGGCGCTGCACCCGAAGCAGCCTGCCCGCACTGCCCCTTTGTGCGCTAATGTCATTAAGGGCCCGGTGGGGGCCAATGTTTGGAGTCCTTTAACTCCTCGCCATTCTCACACGACAGCTGAGCCAGTGCAGGGGGGAGGGGGGTGGCCCTGGCTTTCTGGGCAGCTCAGCTAAAAGGGGGCAGCGAGGGGTAGGAAGGCCGGGGCAGCGGGAGGCGAAGCCCTCATTGCCCCCCCCCCCCCCGGCACTTCCTCCTCCTCCTCGGCACTGTCCCCAGGAGCTCCCAGAAGCCCCGCCACTGCCCTGACCCCAGTTAACACTCCCACTAATTGCTGGGGCTGCAGAGAGCCTGGGGAGCAAAAGAGCCAGAGTTAATTAAGGGGAGAAAAAAAACGACTCTGCTGCTCCATTCTTCGTTTCGACTCCTCCCCACCCCTCAGGGTTGGGCATCTCGTTTCAGGGAAGCTCCCGAGGCAGGGATCCCCACCAACAGCACAGGGCCACTACTGACCAGGGGCAGCTAGGTGTAACAGGCTTCTAGGAGCCTGGCTCCACAGCTAACCGGCCCTTCAAGTTTCCCAGAAGTACAGCAAGGGGTCTGCTCCCCACTCATTCAAAGGAAAGCCTCACGTTCTCAGTCTTGATATGGATGCTCTGAAACAGGAGCCGTGTGGGTTCTTGCTACCGAGGTGGGACTCCTCCAGAAGGCAATGGGACATTCCGTAGGCTGCACAAGAATGCGACGGGAGCATGTGACAAATGTTACCTAGTCTAATCTCACAGCTACCCTACTGAGGTAGGTACTGTTCTTATCCCCACTTTATAGATGGGAAAACTGAGGCTTGGAGGAAATAAGAACTCACTCAAGGTGAACAAGCTAGCAAGTAGGAGAAGAATGATTCAACCCCCAGAACTCGGACCCCAAAGCCCATGCATTTACCCCTTGTCCCATCTTCAAGTCACTTAGATATTCTAGTCCACAAGAAACAAGCCTTGTGGAGTTTACAACCTGGTACGAGATTCTCAGCCAAGGGTTCTTGAGGGTTTGATGAAGTCCACGGACTGCCCCCTCCCCCAACACCCCTCAAAATCAAACACGCGATTTATGGTGTTCGTGTGTGTGTTCACTTTTCACAGTGGAAGGGAGCGTTCAAGTTCTCTTTAGATTATTGAAAGGGTCTGGGACTCAAAAAGAGGTTAAGAACTGTAGGCCAATGAGCTGATGCCTTGCTAACTAGACTCTAGAACACAGATCTTTTGACTTGAGTCCTCTACTTCACTTCAACTCCTTGCTCTGAAGAAACAGCCAAGAGGGCAGCCTAAATTTCTCCAGAAAGGGAGGATGCAGAATCAAGGAACTTGGCACTGAAACTACCCAGCCGGCCTGGGAGACGGTGTCCCGGAGATACACTGTGGCGGAGGCAGGGAAAGCGTTAACAGCAAGGCCCTGCGGGATGACAGGGATTTCCTACAGCGTTTATTACTTCTCTCCATCACTTAAAAACAAGTTCCAACAGTGTCTCAATTCTGATTCTGGATTTTGCTTGGATCCACACAGATGCAAGTTCATGATCAGCAGCCCTAAACTATCAGAAGTTAGCAGGGGGAAAAAGTTTCTGTTCTGAACGAATTTGCTAGTTTTAAAGACCACTGTCTATCCAAAAACAAGGGCATGCATTTACAAGGGCTACTGTCTTCATTGTCAGATGTTCCAAGACATTAAACAATGACAATGGTGCCATTCGATTAGCCAGTATTATCAAGAGCGCCTTCTGAGCACTGGGCTCTGGGCCTTACCCATGCTTATCTCAGTGGATCCTCATCCCCAGCCTATGAGGTAGGGGCGTTAACATCTCTGATTTACAGATGACAAAATTGAGGCTCAGAGAGGCTAAACAGCTGCCCAAGAACACACAGCAAATAAGTTGACAGAGCCAGGGTTCAAACCTGGGTCTATTCTGACCCTAAACATGGGGCTCTAGACCAGGGCCACTAAAAACATGTTCACAGACCATCCACAAACTGTTAGTTATGTGTCCCTGGCAAGATACGTACAGGAAAAGAAAATAAGTAAGGATTTAAAGACATTTCTAGGGGCGCCTGGGTGGCTCAGTCGGTTAAGCATCTGATTCTTGATTTCAGCTCAGGTCATCGTCTCGGGGTTGTGGGAATGAATCCTGAGGTGTGGTGTTGGGCTCCACGCTTAGCAGGGGTCTCTTGGGCCTCTCTCTCTGCCCCCCACCCTGGCATGCACGCACACTCTCTCTCAAATAAATTAATAAACCTTTAAAAAAAAAAAAAAGAGGCATTTCTAGCAATCTGACATTGCTCCAGCATCCCAGCATGTGGTGGGCTTGCCTCTTTGAACAGGAATGCACACAGACCAGTTCAGACACCATCAGACTTGTGCAGGCTAGTCATACTCATCGGGACCACATACTCATCCCTGAACGAACGAAAAACACAAAACCCATCCTTCACCTCGGCTAGCTGAAGGAGCCCTGTTCTAAAGGTACTCCGCAAAGACAGGGGCATAAGGTGATGCTCAAACGAGCCTCCAGCCATCCCCTCAATTGTCCCCTCAGCATGCAAAGTCTTCTAGCACAGCGCTTCTGACTTGACTGTGCACGTGAACCCTGGGATCTTGGTAAAATGCAGACTGACTCAGGCAGTCCGCCAGGTGGGGGGTGGGGAGCGAGACCCCATTCTGAACCAGGTGGCCTGAGGGCTCCTGGTCTGGAGTCTGGACTTCGAGGAGCAAGGTTCTAACGACACAAACGCACCAGGACACATGAGGCTGGGGCCAGAGACTTCGCCTGACAAAGCCAACCAGAGTCCAGCAAAGGGCCCAGGAAGAGGCTCACCACGCGGGCCTGGCCGTGAGGAAGGCAGAAGGCCTTGGAGGGACTGGGCTCAGCTCACAGGCAGCTCTTGCAACACCTTTCCCCCCTCCAGCCTGAGCCTGGGACATCCAGGAGCCCTTTTCCCCTGCGTTGCAGAAACAGAAACAAGTTCCAAGGGCTTGACTGAAGGCAGAGCAAAGCAGCTGGGAAGCATGGGCAAACATTCGGAGGACTACTCCCTCTGAGTATACCTGAGGAGGGGAGGTGTTCTGGGGGCACTGTGCTTACGGCCATGCTCTGCGCGTGCCAGGTGGCCGGCCGGTGATGTCCGGCAGGTGGGCCCCGGGAGAATCACTACCCTCATATGTTCGGACCGCACTTTTTACTCCTTATCAAAGGATATTCAAGTCTACTGTGAGAGCTCAGAAATCTAATTAAGAGCTGGAAGCCTCAGAGGAAGGAGTGTAATGTGGGTCACCCAGGAGGGCAAAAATGGCCCCTCTGTGGCCACTCTGGCAGCTAGAAAGGGCCACGAGCAGCTCCCCTCCAAATAGGAACGGTCTCCACTTCCCTCAGGTAACCCTCAGGTTATGTGTCCCTCTCCCTCGAAATTCTTACAATAGAAACCTTCCTCCTTATGGCCAATCTCAGTCTTTCCTAATTCAATTTATGGCACAAGGACGGACTATGTGCTTATCAAAGGGGCAATTCATAGAAGGCGGCCCAGATCTTCCATTCATTCAAGGATTTACTCATTTATTCAAAAACATTACGGACCAGGGGCACCTGGGTGGCTCGGTCCGTTAAGCGTCTGACTTTCGGTTCGGCTCAAGTCATGATCGCAGGGTCCTGAGATCGGGCCCCACATCAGGCTCTGCACTCAGCGGGGAGTCTGCTTGAAGATTCTCTCCCACTGCCCTGCCCCTCTCAAATAAATAAATAAATCTTAAAAACAAACAAACAAACAAACATATGGACCAACTGCCACGTGCCAGGACCATCAGGAAGTGGGCATACAGCAGACTCAGCAGACTAGGGCCTTCCCTCCCCTTCTCTAAGGAGCAGGAACGCGTGAAAGAAGGCGCCCCACGCACGAAGCCATTGCCTTAACGAAGGCAAAGGGCACGGCCCGTTGGGGCGCCGGAGGGAAAGCGAGCAGCTCTCCCACATGCCTGAGCTTAGGGAAAGCCAGGCCCACAGCGGGACTGGGCATTTGAAGCCAACGGTACCTGAGAGGGGCTCCTTCACTCACCCAGAGCAGAGAGAGGCCTGAGCGTTCCTGACTCTCACAGCCAGCAGTCAGAGGGCCTGATGTCCCAACCAGAAGTCCCTCCGCAAGGTGCAAGCCCACCTCTGGGGTCATCAGGCTGAAAACGTCCCCTGCGTCTCAGATGACTCTCGTGAAACCACAAGCGTCTTTCTCCCTTTGCAAAAACCGAATCACATTCTCCTGCCTCCAAACCTTGCCATGTGCATTTCCCTACGCGATGCTCCCACCTGGCTCCTTTCCACCCAGCCACCCGTCCTTCTTTCCCTCAGAATCCTGCTCAACACAAATCTCCAGACAGGCTGGTGCAAGCACAAGAGCAAGGCGCCTTAACCTTGGGCACTACTGACATCTGGAACCAGATCATTCTCCGTTGAGGGGGCCTATCCCGGATATTGGCAGATGTTTAGCAGCATCCTTGGCCTCGAGCCACAAATGCCAGGGGCACCCCCATCCCCAGCTGTGCCAACCAAAAATGTCTCCAGACACACCCAGTGTCTCCTGGGGGACAAAATCATCCCCGTGGACACTGCACTGGAGGGATGGCCGGCAACCCTGGTGGTACACGAGGAACACCTGGGGGGCTTATAAAACCCACCCATGCCTGAGTCCACCCTGCACACACTCTGCTTCTGGTCTCAGATTCCACAAGAAGACAAGAATGTCCATCACTTTACTAGCCCTTAATGTTCTTCTAATGTGTCGGTTGGTGCATCCGTTAGACTGGATCTCTCCAGAAGCATGAGCTATACTTTTTTTCCTCTCTCCACAAAGCTCCATGCAGTTCCTCCTATTCTATCCTAATTAGAAAAGTTTGAAAAGTTCTTGAGCCCCACCTCCACTCCAACTTCAGATGAAGAAGCCATTTCAAATACCGCCATCTCCCCCAAATTCAACGGCATATGACAAGAAGAATTTACAACCTTTCAAACTTCAAGAGGAAGAGGGGACAGAAGACATGAGGGCCCATGAGAATCTAGCCAGCTGATTTTGCTCCCAGTGTCCAACCTGTGAATGAGAACCCTTCGTGCTCTCCCTTGGGTGGGAGGAAGCTTGGCTGAGCAGCCAGGACGCCCGCCTCTGAATACTCAACTTTGTGGAGGCCCACCCCTCTGGACCAGAATGGAAGGTGCGATGCTGGGGTCCATTAGCAGTACCAGACATTCCAGTCTACCAAACTGAGGACTGTGGTCCTCAGATAGACAGTGACTTGAAAATAATGTCAGCAGACCCAGAATCAGCTGTTTTCTGAGACTGAAAGACTAGGATCTTTCCTCACACATCCCTCAAGGATCCCCAGGGGTATCAGGAGAGCTGACAGACAGACAGAGGGCTGGCCATCATTAACAGTTAACAGACATAGATCTATGTCCTCTGCCTCCTCTCCTCCCCAGACCTGAGGCTGCCCCTGCTGGCCACCTCTTCAGACAAGGCCAGAGAGGAATGTCGTGTCAAGGGAAAAGATCTGGTTATAACCCCACCCTTCCCTAAATGGAAATGCATTCACCACTCACTCATTTGGTAACCAAACATACAAAGGATACCTCATAAATGATGTAGGTGCTTAGTGAGCAGCCAAGCATCCTTCCCGGTTTTTATACTTGGGTTAGCTTAAAGACAAAATGATGGGAGGGGAAGCCAGGGGGCCAGCCCCCCCCCCCCCCCCGCCCCCCCCCCCCCGACAGTGAAGGCTATTCAAGCTCCCAAGATCAGCCTTCTCACAAAGATTCACCGGCTCATACATAAGAATACAAATTGCTAATGAGATTACATTACATTTAATGAATGATTTAATGTTTTCTGGGAGATTATAGTCATTTGATATTCATGGCCAAAAAGGATGAGCAAGTCTTTAAAGATCTGCTTCCTGTGGCCCTGGCTAGCTTGCTGAAATCAGTCTAGGGCACCGAGGCCTTCCATTCGGAGGTGGCCAGCGGAATAGTGATTTTTTTTTTTTCCCCAAGCTTCCTTCCCTCCCCTCAATTACACACACACCCTGTTGCCTGGAGACTGAACGCATTCCTGATGCTTACGCTTCTTTTCATTCCCCAGAAGCAGGAGCTTTGGAAACCAGGGCCTCCAGGAAACATGCCTGGGGCGGGGGAGACGGGGGACCCGAGTGACACTTCCTCACTCACAGGCCCGCCCTCCCCACTGCCCTCCCTTTCCTCCCCAGGACTGAAAAGCCCCAGCGGGCTGGAACTGAAGGGCTCCCGCAGGGAACAAGGCCCCCTTTGAAAGCGCGTGTTTACCGCAGCCCCGGGCAGGGGTTGCCATGGCCACCGTCCACCTCGGCAGGACCCGGCAGGCCCCAGCGCGGGGACACCCGGCCCCCCGCCCCCTCTCCTGGGCCCCGCAGCTGCTGGGGCGCTGATTTTCCGCAAGTCTTCGGCTCAAAACATAATCCCGAACGAACCGAAAGAGGATTAGGGCTCGCCCCCATCCCCCAGCAGCCCAGCGGCCGCCCCCCTCGGGGGCTCCCCGGCCCGCCCGCGCTCGGGGCGACACCGCCCGCCGGCCGCTAATGGCGTGACTGCTTTCCGTCACTCGTGGTCGCCGCGCCCGGGAGCCGAGCGGGAGCGGCGAGGCCAGCCCCGGAGGCCCCCGCAGCTGGAGCCCCGGGGCCGCCGGGCTGCGGGAGGCCACGGCGGCGCGGCCCCCAGACAAAGGCGCAGCCCGGGGCTGGCGGCGGGGCCCTGCGAGCGGCCCGCGGCGGCCCCACGTTCCTGCCTCGCCCCTTCCCCCGGGAGCGGCCGGCGGGGGCGCAGCCTCTAACTAATTCAGCCCCCGCACCGCGCTGGGCGCAGACCGGCGCCTTCCTCTCGGTCGCAGCTCTCGCGGGTGGGCAGTTTCACAACGGGAAGCACTGTCATCCCAACCCTGGGCCTGCTGTGGCACCCGGAGCCTCCCCAGCGCCCCCCACCCCCACCCCCGGGGCCCAGGACGGAAGGGAAGGAGCCACCCCGAATTCAGCGAATTGCTGCAAGCAGATGGGGCGCGGGAGGAGAGGTGGGCGGGCGCGCGCTCCAGGGGCTGGAAGCTTCACCTTGCACCTGGGCGGTGCTGGCAGAACTGGATTCAGAGAAGGGCCTGAGCGTCTTCGGGCCAGACCCGCCTCTGTCCGCAGTCCCCCCTCGCTCCCTCCAGCTTCCTAGCTTCTCGGGGCTTCCTCCTGCACCGGGCGCACCACACGCCTACACGGCTCCCGTGTTCGTTCTCATCAAAGGGCCTGGGCACGCGGAATCACCGTGCCGTAGGTCCCTGTCCCTGCCGTTGGCCCGCTTTGGCTTCTATTAATCATACCAGCTGCTAGTGTATCGAGCACTCATTTCATGTAATCCCCACCATAACCACATGAGGCAAGTACTACAAATATCCCCATTTCACAGGTGAGGAAACCCGGACTCAAGGAGGTGAAGAAATTTCCCCAGGTCATATAGTGAGGACGAGGGTTCGCACCCGGCTGTCTTAATTCCAGACCCCAGGCCTTAACCCCACGTTACACGGACACATGCGTACACTGCACTGCAGTCTTCGGAGAACTAAGCCCAGAGAGGTGAAGTGACTTGGTCACAGTCACACAGCCAGCTGGTTCCACATCACAGTTTCAACTACAGAAGCATCCATATTTACACAGCTGAGAGCACGCTCAAGGTACTCTCTCTTTTACAGTGTTACGGTCTAATGGCCTGTAAACCTAGCTTGACCCCAGACAATGCCCCAAGCTAGTCCTGTCCATTTCCTCCGGAGGCTCTGTGTGATCTTCTAACAAACAGCTCCTCTGCCTCTAGAAGAGTTTTGTTTGTTTGGTTGGTTGGTTGGTTGGTTTTGTTTTAAGTAGGCTCCTCCAGGTGCCTGGGTGGCTCAGTCGGTTAAGCGTCTGCCTTTGGCTCAGGTCATGATCCCAGGGTCCTGGGATCAAGTCCTGCATCTGCTCCCTGCAGAGTCTACTTCTCCCTCTGCCCCCCCCCCCTCATTCTCTCAATCTCTCTTTCTAATAAATAAATAAAGTCTTTTTTAAACATAAAGTAGGCTCCTCTCTCACAGCGTTACAATCTCTCCCATCCCCCTTCAGGGCAGTGCAATCTCCAAGATTCCTAACGAGAACTCGCACACCAACATGCCAGCTCCCATTAACGCGGCACTTTACAGTTCTCGAAGCTTTCTTCCAGATATTACTACTCCACACTCCTTGAACCAGGTAGCATGGGCCCCTTTCTGAGGACTGTCTCCACCCCCATGCACAGAGGAAAGCCCCCGAGCCTTGGGGATACCTTCTAGACCACGTGCTCCTGGCTACAGCTGATTGGACCAACGGGAGACAGCTGACACAAATGGGCCAATCAGATTCTTTCGCCAGGAATTTGAATCAGGGTTCGGAGCTACCATTGAGCCTGATGGTTCCTGGAACCAGCGCCGGTCTAGGTGGAAGCTGAGGCCACGACATCTGGCACACATCCACAGAAGCAGGGGCGTCCTGCCGTTGTAGGCAGCCGGGAGGCCAACCGTATTTCCTGCCCTCGATTCTTCCATTCCCCCGAGACTTCAAACAGCTCAAGCTGGTTTCTGTTACTTGCCATCAGTGGAGTCGGAACTAAGAGATGGGCTGGGTTATTATCCTCCTTTCACAAATGAGGAGAGAGGCTCACAGACTCACAGAGGTCAAGCGACTCAGTGAAAGTCACAAGGCCAACGTGTAATGAAGGAGAGGTTAAGGGGAGCCTAGCTGGCTCAGTCAGTGGAGCCTGCGACTCTGGATCTCTGGGTCCTGAGTTGGAGCCCCGCATTGGGCATAGAGATTACTTAAATAAATAAATCTTAAAAAAAAAAAAAAAGAGGGGCTCCTGGGTGGCTCAGTTGGTTAAGCGACTGCCTTTGGCTCAGGTCATGATCCTGGAGTCCCGGGATCGAGTCCTGCATCAGGCTGCCTGCTCGGCAGGGAGTCTGCTTCTCCCTCTCCCACTCCCCCTGCTTGTGTTCCCTCTCTCGCTGTGTCTTTCTCTGTCAAATAAATAAATAAAATCTTTAAAAAAAAAGAGAGAGAGAAGGGGGGTGGTTAAAATTGCTGCTGGGAATCTCCTTCAGTGCCATCTCAGGCCTCCTTCTCTTAAGGGATTAAAGGAAGTGACAGGTGTTCCCTTCCTGCCAGTGTAAAAAGAAAACGGTAACTGGGGCCAAGTGATTAGGCCAGAGGCACTCCAATGGGCTAAAGCCACGGACAAGAAGTACAAAATGCTCGCCTTTAAAGGCACGAGGGCAGCCCCTGGCCCCCCTATATTGCCCAACCTCCCTAGCAGGTAGGTCGAAGCCACGGACCAGTTCTGACCAATGAAATGTGAAGGGAAGTAAGGCATGTCAGTGCCTTGCAAGGCAGCTAAAGCCAGGGGCTGCCTCCATCTCTGTCTTCCACTCCTCTGGTAACTCCGAAGGCCCCCTCTTTCAGACGGTGTGGCTACAGATGGGGGAGGACTGCCTAACTGCATCAGACTTCCCAGGAGCACAAACTAAGCCTCGACTGTGTCAAGCCACCGGGGGGTCAGGGTTCCATGATTACCACAGCACGGTCTAGCCTCTCCTGACTGAAGCTCACAAGTTACTCAAGCTGCTTCCCTGAGCCCGGTTCCGTGGTCTGCAGGATGCTGCCTCTGTTGGTTTCACAAGTATTTCCAGAGTGCTGCGACGGGGAGAGCCAAGAGAACTGTCGTCAGGACGTCCCCTTCCCTCCCCTGCGGAAGCTCCTCATCTGGTGACCCACAGGCCCCACTCTGGGACTCAAAGGAATAGTTCTACAGGTGCGAACGCAGGCCCTCCCAGCCAACCACTGGCTGAACTGAGCGCTGAGAGGTCTGCCGCCAGGAGGCAAAGGCAGCTTGTCCCAGCGACTCCAGGGGGGTGGCAGCCAAGAGCGAGCTCACACCGGGTTTTCACACCCTGCACGCCGCCAGCCTCGTGGCCACACACAAGTGCTTCCCATGCCCTCGGCACAGAACACAGCAGAGAAGGCATCAGGGAGGAGTCATCCGGAGAGCAGGTGGCCGGTAGGAAACAGGAGCAGCAGAAGACACGACTCATCTGCCCTCACCCTCCTCTGCAGAAGTATCTCCTCTGGGAATCACACCATCCCCCCAACCCCCGGCTTAATTTATTTTAGCCCAAGATGTCCCCAACGACTGAGCTTGTCTCCTATGACCCCGCAAAGCTGAGGACCAACCAGAGACATCATCACTGTCAGGGACTGGTGGCTGGCTACAGTCTCCTTTCTTCATGCCGAAAGCTAGATGAGAAGTTAGCTGGCAGGGTCGCCATGCACAGTTGTGTGAGCTGTTCACTTCACAAGGTGCCCATCCAAGGCGGCAAAAGGGGCTGGAATCTAGCCTGTGCTCTGCTTACCAAGCTCGGTAGCTTGGAGAAAGAGTCCCTTCTTCGAATTCACACAAAGGTATACTGCTGGATGCTGAAGCCACAGAAACCTTGGGGTCAGCGCTTCCCCATAAAGAGTGAAGAAGTCTGATGATGGGAATGCACTCTACGGGTCTCTCTACTTTCGTGTATATTTGAAAATTTTCACAATAAAAGTTTAAAACCCCGAACCATTCCACCCAGCAAATGGCTCTGTTACTTGGACAAGTGACATTACCCCTTAGCCCTCTGCCTCAGCTCCCAATCTAAAAAGACAATAATCCCTGGTTCATAGGGTTGATATAGGTACTAAATTGAATTACTTCAAGTAAAATGCTTGACACAGAGTAAGTCCTCTTACAAATGGGAGCTATTAACAGTAGCTGCTGCTGATGGCCAGGGCAGGAAGGAAAACGAGGCAGAGAGGCATTGTTGAGAAAAGCCAACACTCTGGGAAATGTGTGCCATGAAGCCAGAGAGAGTCTGAAAGCACCACCACCCTTTTCACATTCCAGGGGGCTGGTGTGAGGAGTTTCCTTGCAAACCCCTCCCGATCCCCGCAGCCTTCACATTCCCCTGCAGACCCCAGCCTCAGCTCAGAATCCAAATTAAGGTCCACAGAAAGGTCACAAAGAATGTCTCAGAAAAGGAGATGTTCCCCAGCCTCCGGGAGAACTCAGAGAAGAACGTAACTTGTGGGTGGGGCTGGCTCTGCAGGGAGTGCTCACCCCCTTTGCCCCCGCCCCAAGACTCCTATCTGGAGTCCCAGAAGAGAACAAGAGTCCCCAGAGGGTGATCAGGACGACCCAAGGGATGAAGCATTAGCATAGGGAGGGCCCCGGCCACCTTCACAGGATGGGGGTATAAGTAGCCATTCACATCCCTGAAGGTCAAAAGCTATTTTTGAATTGTCTAGTTTTATGTAATGAATTTTTATGCGAATGTCTTCAAAATTATCACTGCTGTGTGTGAATTTCACCAGTGGCTTGTCATTTTAAAAGGACACTTTACACCCCCTTTTCATTTCCCCGTAAGGCCTATTCGTTCCCCAGAGCCTCACAGGGATAGCAGGGCTGAGGGTGGCCGTGAGGGGAAGCTGAGAGCCCCGGAGGGACCTCAGCCTCGGCTTGAACCTCCAGGCCTCTGCCCTGGGAGACCGCCGCAGAAGGCTTCTGGTTTCAGTCAAATGCCATCGCACTCACTTGCTCTCTCCTTTCTTTCTTCTTTTCCAGGATGCTAGCTAAGAGGATGATTCATTCTCTTATTAAGTCAATTCATGAGAAAAAAAAAGAAGTCACGCAAGTTTCCAGTCCTCTCTTCACTGAACACAAGCCACTCTGTGGTGCATCCCGATATGCACTTCATAGAAATCCCACGGAAAAGCCCATCCTTCACCTTTCCTTTCATGTCGTAAGAATTCACTATCCTTGGCAAGTTTTCTAAGTTTCTAAAGCTGTCACAGCTGAGGGCCGAGTTGGGATTTAAAGACAGGCTTCCAGATAAAATGTGATAAGAAGAGGAAAGAGGCACGTGGCTCTTAAATCCACAGACGGTGCACTCCCTCATGGCAGATAGTAACAATCCACCCAGAAAATGTCCTTCTCTGTCCCTGCCACTCTCCTCAGCTCTGTCCCAAACTTAGAAACAGCTGTTTCCCTGTAACTCCAAAAAAAGCTCTCATATGCTCCGTCTCCTCAATCTTTCCAACACCGTGATCTGTACACTTAATCTACCTCCAGGCTCAGCTTATCCGTCCCTCAGCTCTTCAAATACGAAGAGGAGCAGTCAAAGAATAAGAAGCCCAGCACTATCACGGTACAAAGCCCTCTTGTAAACACCATCTACAGACTCAGCAACCTGGCTTTCTGAGTTCGGATCCCAGTTCCTCAACTCGCTGTGTGACCTTGGGCAAGTGGACTCAACCCTCTGTGCCTCAGTAAAGTGGTGATAATACTACACTCACGTAGGGCTGAGTAAATAAATTAATGTGTTTAAGAAGGTGCCTGGCAGGGGCGCCTGGGTGGCTCAGTTGGTTAAGCGTCTGCCTTCAGCTCAGGTCATGATCTCAGGGTCCTGGGATAGAGCCCCCACATCCAGCTCCCTGCTCAGTGGAGAGCCTCCTTCTCCCTCTCCCTTGGCCTGCCCACCCCCCCGCCTGTGCACTCTCTCTTTCTGAAATAAATAAATAAATGATCTTTAAAAAAAAAAAAGAAAGAAGGTGCCTGGCATGCAACAAGCCATGGAATAAATGTTCGCTATTATTATTAGACCATTGCAACAATCCGTGGTAGGGATTATTATTACCAGCTCTGTTTAGCAGATGTGTTCGATAGCCACTTATTGTTATGGATATAATATAATAGCTTAACGTCAAGAAAAGTATAGATTTTAAAGTTAGGTGATCTGGGACACCTGGGTGGCTCAGTAGGTCGTGATCTCAGCTCAAGTCTTGATCTCAGGGTTGTGAGTTCAAGCCCCGCGCTGGGCTCCAGTTACGTGATCTGCTCAGAATGACACAGTCCATACGTAGCAGGGGTGAGACTGGATATTTGGTCTTGGGACTCCAAATCACAGGCTCACAAATTTCACACTTTCACATGCTCCCTCCCTTAATCGGGGAAATTTGAGAAGTGCCATGGATCAGCATCAAAAACAGATTTCAATTCTGTAACCCCCAGAGAGCGGCAGTATCTCAAGGGAATGTTGCACGATATGCCACATAAAATTAATTTCCATTTGTTTCCACATTCTAAGAAAACATACCAAAGCAGCCTCACAGAAGGTGCCACCCCATCAAAGGTGTCAAAAGACGCCCTCAAGGCAGAGGCTTATACCAGCCTCAACAATGTTCAGACTAAAAGGGCTCCCTCGGGAGGCTCCGAGGCTGTCAGCAATTTGCCAAAAAGGTCATGAAATCGTTTGGGAGCACGTTTATGCAGGCCTGGCCTAAGCCATGTGGACTTCTGCCAAGCCCATAGTTTTTTAAAAACACGCACTGTCTTCACCCTTGATAAATAGCAGCCAGGCTACAGAAACATTTCCATTACACCCAAAAGCCTGCTTGCCACCACAACTCATCGTAATGGATGTTTCCAGGTTGAGAAGAACTCTTCCATAAAAACATCGAAAAACACCCCAACCTTTCCAGCAGAGGTAACCAATCTGGAATTTAGGGAACCTCTAAGCACAAGTAAACGGTATTTGTCAAACAAATTATGTGGTAAACATATGCTCCTGCCCAAAGTCTAATTCTATCTAATAAATGGATTAAGCCCATCTCTTCTAGCTCTGTTGTGAACATTCATCACGAGATTTCTACACACGCGCTTCCATAAATGTTCTTCACGTCGTAGATCAAGCCTGATGAAGTCACCTTCTGGCCACGCTGGAGAGCGAGGGGTGAAGAGCGTTCAGCATTGTGGCCCTGGCCTGACCACCAACGACCATGTGATTTCAAGGACCGATCATAAAAACAACGACAGATGTCAGAAGCAATGGCAGCGAACATTCATGGAGAACTTACTAATATGCCAAGCACTGCGCTAAGGACTTCGTAAGTATTTGATTCTCATTAGCAACCATTAGGGAATCTCAATACTCTCATTGTGTGGGTCAGGAAACCAAGACTGAGAGATTGAGTAACCCGCCCCCAGAACGTGCAGCAAGTATCGGAGGCTGCATTCAAACTCATGTGCTCAACCACATACCATAGGGCTTTTCGAGGTGCCTGAACGACCCAGGATTACAAATTCCTCTAGGAACAGTCTGCGTGATCTTCAAAATCCTTTCTGGCTTTAAAATTCAGTGATTCTCTCTTTTACTTCTTTATTATTATATTTTGATTTATTTAAATTTTTTTAGAAAGAGAGCAGTCAAGATGGGGAGGGGGGGTGCGGGGAAGAAGGGGCAGGGAGGGGAGCAGAGGGAAAGGGAGAGAGAGAATCCCAAGCAGACTCCGCACCCAGTGTGAAGCCCGACCTGGGGCTCAATCTCATGGCCCCCGAGATCACAGCCCGAGCCAAAAATCAAGTGTCGCTTGCTGAATCGACTAAGCCGCCCAGGCGCCCCTTACTTTTTTTTTTTTAAAGATTTTATCTTTTTTTTTTTTAATTTTATTTATTTATTTGACAGAGAGAGACATAGTGAGAGAGGGAACACAAGCAGGGGGACTGGGAGAGGGAGAAGCAGGCTTCCCGCGGAGCAGGGAGCCCGATGCGGGGCTCGATCCCAGGACCCTGGGATCATGACCTGAGCCGAAGGCAGACGCCCAACGACTGAGCCACCCAGGTGCCCCTAAGATTTTATCTTTTAAAGTAATCTCTAGGAGCACCTGGGTGGCTCAGTCGTTAAGTCTCTGCCTTCAGCTCAGGTCGTGATCCCCGGGTCCTGGGAGGGAGCCCCGCATCAGGCTCCCTGCTCAGTGGGGTGCCTGCTTCTCCCTCTGCCTCTGCCTCTTCCCCTATTTGTGTTCTTTCTCTTGCTCACTCTCTGTCAAATAAATAAATAAATAAAATCTTAAAAAAAAAAGTAATCTCTACACCCAACGTGGAGCTCGAACTCACAACTCTGAGATCAAGAGTGACATGCTCTCCTGACTGAGCCAGCCAGGCGCCCCAGTGGTTCTCTCTTTTAGAGATAAAATGAATTTATGACTTGGACAAATAAAATGCAGTGACGCGCTGGGACTGCTAAGAGGGATGTAACATCTGTGTGCGCCTCCCCCAGATCCAGTCAGGGGAGAAGAACCGCTGGTTTTCTAGGATAATGATGCCCCGGGAAACAATCAGACTGGCCCCAAACCGCCTCTGGAAAAATGACAGCTTGAAGTTCTTACAGGATGCCCCAATTTGCAAGGGTCTGCAAGTTCTCAACTGTCAGCTCGCAAAACTTAATTCGACTTCTTCTTTTTTTTTTTTAAGGAAAGTCAGTTGCAAGGAAATGTGCACAGAAGGACGCCAGCCCACAGTGTACGTGGGTCCTGTGGCATACTTATGCCTTCCCCTCAGGTCTACACCTGCTCATGGAAAACCCACCTCATGCAGGTACTGTGTGTTTCACGGCTTCCCTATGACCTCTCAGGCCGTGGCTCAGCAGTCACGGAACCGTGCGGGCTTGGGTCCGACGTGCGCCCCCGGATATCCTCCCACGCTCCCTCCCTCATCACCCTTCCCAGCCTCCAGGCACACAGACACTCCCCAGCCTCCTTGCCGGGCTCCTCTGATGCATCCTCCTCCCCTCCCTGCTCAGCACAGGAGCTCCCTGCCCAGTGGCCGGATGGGGAGACTCTGTCCCAGCTCGCAGGCTCGCTCAGCTCCTGGCACAGCCTGAAACCGAAACTAATCTCAGACCTGAACAAAATGAAATCATTTCCTATGCCTGATCGCCCTACATGACCACAGAAAATCTCCCCCCAACAGAGCGCCGAACCAGAGCTCTGTCAGGTCCCCCTAGAACCTACTGCTGTCTTTTTTTTTTTTTGTAGTTTTTAATTTTATTATGTTATGTTAGTCACCATACAATACATCATTAGTTTTTGATGTAGTGATCCATGATCAAACCTACTGCTGTCTTAACAAACAAGGGACAATGGGGTTAGAGGAGGAAGCGGAGTCTTTTCTGCCTCTGCTTTGCTTTAATTGGCCCAAGTCCACTTCAATTGACCCCAGCAAGTAAAGCCCACCTCCCGGTATTTTAAACCCACTGTTCAGCACCAGTTCATGTTTGGCTCCTTCTTAATCAGATTCTCTTCGGAGAGCAAGCCATGTTCTCTTCAGAGATCTCTGTAGCCCTCTTGCCAAAGGCAGTTTAGAGCACTGTATCATGGGCTTTTCCTACATTTGAAAAATGCACCCTTTCCTTTCGTGCTAGGAACCCCAACAACAAACCTAAAACATTATAAAGGAACATTATAAATGAACATAACGTCAGCCCTTGACGATCTTTCAAAGAACTGTACGTTTCGAGGAAGATCTGAAACTGTGCTGTGTTCATTCGTCTCGCCTGCCCGCCCCCCCCAGACCCACACACTTTGGGACACCTTTCTCTGTGGCTGGGGGTATTAGATAAAGATTCTGCTGCTGGCTTAAGCAAAACACACGACTGGAAGGACAAAGGCACCAGCCCAGCAAGTGTATGGTAAAAGAGTAATAACTTTTGGATTGTCTGCGACTCACTTTTGATTCAGCAAAGTTTACTGAGGGCCCCAAATGTGCACGCAAAGCCCTTCTAGGGGTCAGGCCGGCAGGGTGACGAGGATGACCCAGTAGCTCCAACAGGGAACGTCATTCTCAAAAACATCTTCTGAGCGGAGCTGGCGCTTTCCGCAGCACCAAGAGCCCAAAGGTCAACCAATTGCAGGTTTCCTGCAGCCCTCTTCACAGGGCTTGGCCCCCACCCTGCGGGCCCTCCCAGGAAGCATCCCCTCTGACTGGGAGCAGTGCAGGGCAGGACCCCAGCTGTTGGGCAGATGTGCTTTGTGCCTTGGCTCACTGGCTGATGGATGAGCCGCTCCACGTTACGGGGCTTTCTTCAGTCACTTCCTTGGTAAAATAAGGAGCTAGGCCAGATTTGAGCAATCTTCTAGCTCAAAAATTCCAGCTCCTTTTACCCTCCTATGGCTGAGCTGACACAGACCTCTAGGGGCCTCTACCTCATCTTCCTGTCTCCAGATGAAACCTCTTAAACCACCAAGACAAATGAAACTTGTTCCCATTTCTAAAGACCTTCAGGGGAGGCCATTCCACTCCGCTCCTATGAGTCATTTCTTCTCACATCTCATATCCGATCTGCAAGGAACGTTTTCCTCATACCTTACTTGAGTCCTTCCTCTGCAGCTTATATGCATTTGCCTCTAGTTCTGCTTCTAAGTTCGGAGAGACAAGAGTGAATCACTGTGCTCTGAGCAGTAACTTTAAAAAAAAAAAATTTTTTTTTTAAAAGATTTTATTAATTTGACAGAGAGAGACACCGCGAGAGAGGGAACACAAGCAGGGGGAGTGGGAGAGGGAGAAGCAGGCTCCCGGCCGAGCAGGGAGCCTGATGTGGGGCTCGATCCCAGGACCCTGGGATCATGACCTGAGCCGAAGGCAGACGCCCAATGACTGAGCCACCCAGGCGCCCCTAAAAAACTTTTTTTAAGTGATCTCTACACCCAAGAGGGGGCTCGAACTTACAACCCCGAGATCAAGAGTCACAACCTCTACGGACTGAGCCAGCCAGGCGCCCCTCTGAGTGGTAACTCTTAGGAGATTTTTATTTCTTCTTCAGCAACTTCACTGCAAGCATTACAGGAGGCGACTCTTAAAAACCACAAGACATCAAGGAAGCCAACTGCACTTCCCGGTTCCTGCCTCATCCCGGCCAGCATGTTGCCAGATCCAGAACATCTGACCTTCGGTTCTAATCAGAGTTCACAGTGTGATGGCCTCCATGGCCAGATCAAAAGCCCTGGAGACTGGAGCCATCTTTACCCTTACTCAACTCAAGTGCCCCCTCTTACAGGAAGCCTTCCCTCTCCCAACTCTTCTGGCTGGCAAAGCGTCCCCTCTGCAGCGCTTTGTCTCACAACAGTACTTGCCATGGCAACTGGAGTTCTAGGCTAACATATTTGTGTCCCCTACTAGACCATAGGCATCTTGCGGGCAGGGGCCGTGTCTTAACGACCTCTGTACTCGGGGTCAGGCCCCAGTAGAGTGCCTGGCCCTTGGCCAGTGGTTCTCAGCCAACTGAACATTCCAGGCATGTTCCAGTGATGTTTGAACGTTGCATGGGCAGCTCTTCAAGCACAGCATGAAACCCTTCAACCTCCCCCCACCCTCCTCACCTCTCCACCCCCAGCCCAGGAGCGGTCCCTCCGAGAATTTCTCTAAGGATGTAAGCTCTGTAACCAGGCCTCTTGGATTCAAATCCTGTTCTACCACCTTCTAGTCATGTGATCTTGGGCAAGTTATTTCACCTCTTTACGTCTGTTTCTTTTTTTATTTTTTTTTAAGATTTTATTTATTTATTTGACACAGAGAGAGACAGCAAGAGAGGGAACACAAGCAGGGGGAGTGGGAGAGGGAGAAGCAGGCTTCCCGCTGAGCAGGGAGCCAAAGGCGGGGCTCGATCCCAGGACCCTGGGATCATGACCCGAGCCGAAGGTAGACGCTTAACGGCTGAGCCACCCAGGCACCCCAACGTCTCTGTTTCTTAACTGAAAAAATAGATATACCATCTCATAGAGTCTTGTGAGAATGAAACGAGCTGATCCATGAGAAGCACTTGAAACACGCTGATCCATCGCCAGCACTCAGTGAGTGTTGGAATGACCATTCCCCAAATCTTTTCCTTCCCAGAACCTCCCTCCACCCTGCAGCTTCCACTCTTGACTGCATCTCCAGCCGGTTCCCATCCCCACTAGACGCCCTTCCTCCAGGCCCTCTTTGCCCTGTTCCTCCAGGACCAAGGTTAGCATCAACATAAAAGCGATGCAACTCTCCTAACTTATTGTGATCCTTCCCCCGCTCCCTGACCCCCACCAGCTTACAGGGCAGAGTCTCCAAAGAGAAGGGGGATGAGCTGGTTCCACAGCAGGGCTACGGATGCTGAGTCATTCGACACCCAACTATGCTTCTCTCTTGTCACCCTTGACATTTCAGGCTCCCCGTCTCCCCACCGTGCAGTCCCCTTTGCTCATAATTCAAAAACCTCACCCCACTCCATCTGACCCCTTCTAAAGCCAGCCTCCGCCACTACGGTCTTTACCAAAGATCTTCCTTAACAGTAAGAAGCCTCAGAACACTAGCACCCATGTGCGGAAATAATAATAATAATAATAATAATAATTGATGATCGCTTCTCCACTAAAGAATTACACCACACTCTTTGTCTGGTATACGTGTTAGATCTCCTTCCACACTTTCTAAAGCTGAGAGACTGAAGCATTTACAAAAGCAGAATGGAAGATGAAGGGCTGGGCCTCTCACTTCAGATCCGACACTCTGAACACTGAGCTTCGACAGGGAAGGGCACAGAGGGGCCCCATTACCTCCTGGGGGGAGGAGGTTAGAGGGAGCTGGGACTTTTTTCTCCCACCCATCAGTCCTCAAAGACACTGGGTGCCACCATCACAGAAATGAAAAGGTCACATTTTACAAGGGAGCTTATGTTTACAGGCACTGTTCTAGCATTTCTCATTTATGACCGGTTTTAAAAAATAAGAGGCATAGCCGCATGATTAGGAGCGCGTTATGCTGCTCTGACCCACGGGAGGTGCTCCCACGGGAGGTGCTCCCCGGGAGGAGTGAGCCGCCACAGCCAGCACCCTAACTTCACCAACAGGTGCTGTCCACGGCAGCGGCGGACAGGCAAGTCCTGGCCACTGAGGAACGTGAAGTTGTTGTCATGGCCACAGGACCCTTACATCTCACCAAGACAACCTCCAAGTCCCAAGTTCAGGGACTTGGACCACCGCCTCTCCAAGGCCCTCTGTGGCTCTTACTTCCGGTAGGCACGCGAGCCTACAAAATGGAGGCCTATCCTCCTCCAGGCCATCTTACATAGTCAGGGGTGATCCCTGTCTGACTCCCAGCGTCCTGCCCCCAAGGCTTTTGTCGCTTACCGCTAGGATGGGGGAAAGGCAGAGTAAAGGTGGGAAGCTCCCAAAGAGGACACAAGTGTGAGCGCTACTATATACCAAACACTGTGCAGGAGAGTTAAACAAAGCAAAGCCCCCATGAATAACCTCTGTCTGGGGGCACCTGAGTCTACGAAGGGCTTCCCAACACCAAAGCAGAGAAGTCAGAGATGGCCGGCCCTACTAAAGGCTCTCCCAGATCCCCAGCAAGCGTAGATGCCACAAACACCTGAGCAGCCAAACTAGGGAGCTCTGGCTAAGAAAGACAAGGCAGGCCACGCCTCCTGGGGGTGCCCTGGGACTGGTGACAACCCTCTCCTCTAGCCCCCACTTGCCTTTTTAAGTCCAGAGGGATCTAAGGAACCTACAGTACCTAGATCCTGGCCTTGGACAATTCTGCCCCAAAACCTCCTCAAGAGGAGGAGTGTTTCCACACTTACACCCCCCACTGCAGCTCCTTCTCCCACCTCACCCCCACTCCCCCAAGAATAAGCTGGGGCTCTTAAAGCACCTGGCTCCTATACCCAGTAGAAACACCAGAATATCCATCCCATACTCTAACCCTGGGATTTGCCTCTAATTCAATAGCACTGTGGCCCCGGCCCAGGGTCCAGAGCCTTCCCACCACACAGACAGCAAAATCAGCCCCTGGAGATGCCCTCCATCCCCTACATCCGTGCCCATCCTCTGACTAACTGTAGGGAGCTGGGAGCTGGTCCAGAGGTCCCAGGTCTCTATGGCCACAAGCCCAAAGTTGCGTGAGAAGGTCATGAGAAAAGACCTCTTGGGAGGTCTACTCTTCACACCCTGGGATTCTTCACTGACCGGCTACAAAGGAGGGAACTGCTCTGAATGGCCTATGCGGCACCGGACTGAAGATCAGGGGATCTTAAAAGGGGTTCCAGTTCCAAAGGGTATGGTAACATTCTGAGAGTGCCTACAAAACGTGTCCCTGCACACACGCATGCTTGAGGCAGGAGGAGTTGGAGCTTTCACCAGATTCCCAAAGGGGCCCGTGACCCCAGCCTCTGGCCCCAAGGTCCCCCCCTCGTCATATTATCACTCCTCGGCCATCCTAGTTGACCAAGGTCTCTCTCCTGTTTAAGGATGTGCCCAGGCCTGAGGCACCACTCCT